>NW_016107323.1:5269862-5271958 GCF_001604975.1 Cebus imitator
TCTTTCTTTCTCTTTCTTTCTTTCCTTCTTTGTCTTTATCTCTCTCCTTCCTTTCTTCCTTCTTCTCTCACTTTTCTTTTTTTCTTCTTTCTCTTTCTCCCTTTCTTTTCCTTCCTCCCTCCCTCTCTCCCTCCTTCCTTCTTCCTTTCTTTCTTTCCTTCCTTCTTTTTCTTTTTTCTGGATTATATACACTAACTTTTTGACAAAGATGGTGAGCTAATATAAAGAAAAGAGAAAAATTATTACTCTCAGGGGGTAACCTATTCTGATTTTCTGAGAAATAAGTTCTTTTTAGGAGAGCCCACACTACCACACACCATAATTTTTCTTAGATCTGATAATTTATGTTTCCTCCTAACAAAAATGTGAATCCCTGGGCTGAACAGGTCATTACTTTTTAAAGTGTCTCCCGTCTTCTCTGTAGGAGTCATCACTCAGTGCTTATCCCTAACCCATTCCCCTTCTTCCACATAAATGAAACCCTGATCTTGTCTGAATGTGCACTTATTTCCCGTGTGTCCCTTGGGTGGATCCTGATTGGGCTACGCCAATCTTCTTTCCTTTTCAGTGATTGGTTTAGCAGTAGCCATGTAACCCAGCTTTGGCCAAAGAAATGTGAAGGGAGTTCTGCTAGAGGGTTGGGGGTGGGGAGGTTCCCTTGCAACATTCTGACATAATCAATGGCTCTTCTACTTGATGCCATGGGCAGCTGCAAAATCTGATACTGTGAATGCCATCTTTTGACCAGGAGAGATGTCATTTTGGGGACAAAGCCCATCCTCTGAAGATGACAGAGCAGACAGTAGGAAACACTCTGGGTTCTTGACGCCAGCATTCAGCTCCTGAATTTCCAACCTCCAGGCATTCTTAGTATGCAAATGAATGCATTTTTCCTATAGATTCCACCATTTTGAATGACGTCTCTGTTACATGCAATCCAATGCATTCTAACTGATATAATCTTATTTCTTTCAAACTTTGCTTGGTTTGTTTCAAACTGTGATTCCAAAGATGAATGTTAACTAGCATAGGGTATCAAGGATTTTATTCATGTAATGTATATTCCTAGCCTTTAAAGGCACACTGATTTTCTGTTTCTCTGTTTCTCAAGTTTACAGAGATTGATGTGTCTAGGCCAAAATGTGAGAAGACTAAGCAGTTGAATGAAACGGAGGATCACATCGTGGAGTGGGAAACAGGAGCCAGGCATGGACACATCCAAGTTTTTGCCATGTCTCACTGCTATGCATTGCCAGACTAATTTTTCATCAGCGATCCTGGGATGGGCTTGACAATGCTGATCTTAAGGGCTTTTTATCTCTGATGAGTTAAGATTGAATCAGCTGTTTCCTTAGATCTGTCTACATCTGTGAGGATTCTATGGCCAGGAGACTGAGATGAGGCTTATAAAAGGACGATATGCCCAAGGAAGTCAGGAAGCAGAGAGCGGTGACATTTCAGATTCTAACAAACTGCAAAACTAATCATCCCTATGGGGAGAATGGAGGAAGCCAGGGAGCCTCCACCCAGTCCCTGTTTCTTTGTCCTTGAACCTGCCACGGTTCCTGCAATTTCACCTTTCGCATGCCATTCACTTGGGTTAAGCAGCATCATCTCTTATTACTTTTTCAAAGGAGGAAAGAACTATTGGATCAGATCACTTTACTATTTTGAGAATTGAGGGATAGGGAGGCAGTTGCTGACAGGTGCATCCTAAAACCCAGAATTAATCTCAACTCAGCAATCCCTAGCCAAAATGTGAGTCTTTTCTGACTCCTGGCAGGTTCAAGGCTTTATAACATGAAAACTTTCCCTTTGTTCTGTCCTAATTCCTCTGTATCTAATTTATTTAACTTAGGAAGGATATGTAGTAAAAGAGTATAAAACCATGGGTTCAGATCCCAGCTCTGCTGCATGCCAATACATTGTAAGATTCATGAAGGTCAGCATGCCACCTGCAGCTGTATCCCCAGAGCCTGGTACATTGCCTGGCATATAGTAAATGTTCAATACAAATCAATGAGTAGATTCTGAGTGGTTCTGGGAAGCTTACTTGTTCCCTCTGAACTTCACTTCTTTTTTTTTTTTTTTTTTTT
>NW_016107323.1:5272474-5334383 GCF_001604975.1 Cebus imitator
CTTTCTTTCTCTTTCTTTCCTTCTTTTTCTTTCTTCTTCCTTTCATCTTTCTTTCTTTTTTACTTTCATGCAAAATTTTTATTTGGAACGTGCGCTACTGAGCAGGCCAGCCTCCATCCTGAAATAGCAAGGGTATTTACATTGCGCAGAGAAATATAAGAGCTCCTTGAAGACAATCATCTGTGCTTGACCAGTATTTTTTCTGGTACTTTGCTCTGGTTCTCTCTTTTCCGTGCTCATTATTCTTCATGCACCCTCACCTCTCATCACCTTAAGTCATCCTGAATCACCTGATCTGGGGACAATGACTGAAGTTGCCAATCAGCCATTCCCAATTGTGTCTTCTGGGGCCCATTCTACCTGCCTTAGGTATTAATGGTGCCTAAAGAAAGAATAAATAGATGAAGGTTTCTGTGGTTAGCTGGGCATGGTGGGCCACACCTGTAGTCCCAGCTACTCAGGAGGTTGAGGTGGGGAGAGCACTTGAGCCCAGTAGCTTGAGGCTGCAGTGAGCCATGTTTGCACCACTACACTCCAGCATGGGCTATAGAGTGAGACCCTGTTTCAAGGGGAAAACGTTTCTTCGGCATTTCCAAGCCTTGTCTTCACCAAATTTTAGAAGTTTTTTTTTCTTTTTTAATTTAGTATTTCATTTTATTCTTCTACATATAAAACCAAACTGTCACTAGATTAGTGAATTTGAAAACTTTCTTAGTGTTTTGATCATAATCTTAACTACTGTATACTTGAAACATGATATAAATTTTAGATTAAAAGTAATTAACTCTGATTTTTTTTTAAATCTACTTGTCAGGAGCTCATTGCTTTGCTGGTGTCCACTGATCAGCTGGAGATGATGGTGAATGTTTGCATTTCTTGAAAGATGATTTCCATTCTGCGGCTCAACACAGGTCTTCTGCCTTCCTTAGAGACTGAGGTCCATCCTTTGATTCTGGAGAATGACCTACAGCCTCCCACTTAGGGCTTAACTGTGCTCATCAAGTCCACTCCAGGGCTAGAAGGGACATCTCTGGTGGTCCACAAAGGTGTCCCAGCAATGCCTAAACTTCCTGGAGGTCATGACGGAGAGTTGGGTTCCAGCCCTCAGCAGCGTGTACAGCCCCTCCTCATATCCTAGAAGGTAATCATAGATGTGGGCAGTGAAGATGTGCAGGCTCACATGTCTGTTCTCCCAAGGAAATGCAGCCACTTGCTGGGTACAGCTGAAGCAGGGACTCTAGGAGAAGAACCAGGTGACCCTGTAGCACTGGGCCCAGTCCAGCTTCCAAAAGGAAATCAGGTACAAGAAGCACTTCTCTGCATAGAAGCCTTAATAGCAACTGAGATTACTCAAAGTCTGGTTGGGTAGGATGCACTTCTGCTGGTCCAGAGATGTCACTGTCACGGCGCTCCACCTTGTAGCACAGGTAGGTCTGGTGCTGCCCAGAGACTGAAGGGTCATTGGTAAAGTCATAAGCGAATGTGCCTGGATCCATCAGGTGTCTGAGAATCTCCCCTAGCATACTGTGCAGCAATGCATAATTTGTATTCAGTTTCTTCCATGGCTTGGATAGCATTCTTTGGCTGTACACAGATCCAGTCCAATGGTGTTGAAATTCATCATAGTTTATGATCTTCATGCTGGCATGCGGACTGTCTTTTCTGACCATCTGTGAAGCTCCTCTTGGTAATCTGGTTCCAAGAAGCGGTAGAGGTGGACAATGAAGGTGGTCAGGGTGACCTTGCCATCCTTGGCCTGGAACTCTGCCACATTCCCTGCATACTCTGGGCAGGGACTCCAGGAGACATATCAGGAGACCAGGTAGTCCTAGTCACCATGCTGCTTCCAATTTCAGAACCAATCTAGGAATCTCATCTCTGAGTGGTATTCAAGCTTGGAATAGACCTCGCCTCCAAAGATCCTTGTGTCCGAAAGCGGCTTTGAGGGGTCCCTTCTTGGTTTTCACTTTGTAGTACAGCCAGGTGTGTTCCAGCCTGAGAGGATGGGTCTCTTTTCAGAGTCGTAGTAGACTGTGCCTGTATACATCCACTCCATTGGGTTTCTGATCTGAGGCTTCATGCACAGACTTCTTGGCAGACCTGTCCTGACCATGATCTTTGTCTGAAGTTTGTCCCCTACCCCCACCTCCGAGATGTTTCTGCTTAGCTTCTCTGACAGTAAGGGCTCGAATTTCAGCTGACTCAGCATTTCTTCATTTCTGAACACAAGGTGGTTTGACCATTTAAGCCTCTGATGAGGATGAAATAGGTTGACCAATGTGGAGTTGCCCCTGGCTGCCTGTCCCCATGCCTAAAATCCCATCACAAGTCCATCCTTCCCAGTAAGGTGTTGGTGCCTAGGCAGCAGGCTGGGCATTATAAACTGCCTGCCATCAACCAGCCTATCATCAGCCACCAGCCAAGGCTGAGAGCCTCCATTCCACCTCCCTGTTTGTGTTCTTGCTCCGCAACCACCACACCAACATCTGGAGGCAAACTGGAAATTTGTTCATCATCCAGATGTTGCTCTGAAGGTGGCAAACATCTGCATAGTGGAAACCAGGGCAAAGATACCCTGGATCTGCCTCTCTCTCTGCATTAGGTATCTGGGCCCCATGGAACCCCCAGGTATTTGGCTGTGCATTGGTGTCACAGTGTCATCCAGTGCCCAGCACAGACCTTAACGCCCAGCTGACTTCGCTATGATTTCTAAGTGAAGGGATAAACACAGGAAGTTTGTGGTCACAGTGGTACCAGCCAAACCCTTAACAGAATCCTGGTCTGGAAAAGAACTACAATACAATAGGAGGAGGAGGGAGGCATCTGGTTCCTTTATTTCCTGGCTGTAATAAATCAGACACCAGGGAAAGGAAAAGGCCAAGGGAGGAGGTGGAAGCACTGAACGGAAACCTCCTTTGTCTGTGATTACTCTGTTTTCTTCTTTTATTTGAGACAGAATCTTACTCTGTGGCCCATGCTAGAGTGCAGTGGTGGGATCTTGGCTCACTGCAACCTCTACCTCTTAAGTTCAAGTCATTCTTGTGCCTCAGCCTCCCGAGTAGCTGGGATTATAGGCATGCACCACCATGCCTGGCTAATTATTTTTTTTGTATTTTTAATAGAGACGGGGTCTCTCCATGTTGCCCAGATTAATCTCAAACACCTGGCCTCAAGGGATCTGCCCGTCTCAGCCTCCTAAAGTGCTGGGATTGCAGGCGTGAGCCACCGCACCCAGCCTGTGATTACTCTCAATGATACAAGTAAAGAACAGTGGCTCTTCCACTTCTGAACTAAGTGACCTGGGACCTCATTTTCCATGTTGGTGAAATGGGGAAAAAGTCCATCCTTCTCAAGTTTCATTGAGATAGGAAAAAAATGTGAAAATACTTTGGAAATGGTGTATTATAATAGTGATTGTCATGAAACTCAATGATGGTGATGATGACGACAAAAATAATGTCAGCGTATGGTTATGTCTTCATTCATTCAACCAAAAGTTGTGAGCAGCTTTTCTGGGCTAAGCACTGCTGGAGACATAATAAGATGGCCAAAGTCCCTGCCTTCTTGCTGTATCCAAGTAGGGGCCAGCCTTAAAGCCACTAAATACACAAATGATAACATGATTTCAGATGGCAGTCACTAATATAAAGAAAATACTAATACAAAAAAAGGGATCTGACAGGCAGTGGGTAGGGATGGAGGCTACCTTAGCATGGCCTGCCTGAAGAGATGGCATTTGGACAGAGACCAGAAGGAGGCGGATGAACCAGTCATGCAAAGGACAGAGGCAAGTGGGCCCAGGAACAGCAGGAACAGCAAGTGCGAGGGCATGAGGTAGGATCAATCTTGGTGTCTTGTTGCTGTTGGTCTGTTTTGTTTGTGAGAGGCAGAAAGGATCGCCTAGCTGGAAAGCAGCATGAGATGAACTTAGAGAAGGTGGCAGCAGCCAATCCAATATGGGTTTTTATGCCTTTGGAAGGGCTCTGGATTACTGTGTTCTTTGGTAGAAGCTCACTCTGGCTGCTTCCTACAGCACGGGTTGTGGGAGCAAAGACGGAAGGAAGTGGGGAGGCCAGCGAGGAGGCTGATGCGTGTTCAGATGAAAGAACCTGGCACATGCTAAACACTAAAGTACGGCATCTCACTGAATCTTCACAGCAACCCTGAGAGCT
The DNA here is from genome assembly GCF_001604975.1 of Cebus imitator. Lineage (NCBI taxonomy): Eukaryota > Metazoa > Chordata > Mammalia > Primates > Cebidae > Cebus > Cebus imitator. Next base: position 5,276,647 of record NW_016107323.1, read on the forward strand.
GCAAACCTTTATCAAGCCCATTTTGCAGATAAGAAAACTGAGCTTCAGAGGCATTGAATAGCTTGCCCAAGGCCACAGAGCCTAACTCTAACCCTGCCCTTAGCTGACATAAATAGCAGAGCTTGGATTCAAGCCCTCGCAGTCTGACTCCTGAGCCTACCTGACCCCCAACTTAACCATCAACAGCCCTCTGAGTCAGGTGGTGAGGCTGGGGAAGCCCCAGGAGGGCTTAGGCCTTTCTGAGACTCTGTGTCCTTGGATGGAGGCTGTAGGAGCCACTGCCCTCTAAAGAGCTCCCTTGAATCAGGGACAAACCCTTAGACCTGGTTCTGTCCTGCCACTACCTGTCTTGGGTACCAGTGGCGATGGGAACTCATTTCTGCAGACATTATGAATTATTTTATTTTTAGAAAGGCTTTTGCTGAGGCATAACCTACTACAGTGAAGCATTCATCTTCAAAGTACAGATAAATGGGTTTTTATAGATGAACCCCACCTCCCCACCCCTTATCCCATGTAACCACTACGTAGGCCAAGGTGGGGAGCATCCCTCACTCATATTCAAGATAATCTTTAAGCATAACATTTATGTCTCAAACAAAGCACATCTGCCCTACAGCAGTTTTTGCCAAGATCTCCCACTTCCCCTTCAGCCAGGATTCTGCTGGAAACTCCTCAGTGGAGCCCAGACCCTAGGCAGAAAGACTTTACAGCAGATCAGCCCCACAGTCCTTGTCAATAAACTAAGAAGTGAAGCAGGGTGGCTGGTGAATGGCCAGGTCTCTTGGGTGATGGTGTTTTAAGAGTGACTCAGGTTAGCATTTTCACACACCTTTCATCTCACAGCAATCAGTGAGGCAGGTGGTCTCCATCTTATTGGCAAAGAGGTCTCAGTTTCACCATCTGTGACATGGGGGAATGGGGAGGGACAAACTTGGGGAAGTAGAGTCTTTTTCAAACTCAAAAACCCTAAGTTTCCCAGGGTTGTGAGAAAGTGACAAGCCCATTCAAATGCAATTTCCTCCTCTCAAGGAAAAAGCAATTCCTCAGGCTCCCCAACTCCCACCTCCTCAAAATTTGACACTGGGGAGAGAATATGTGCTTGTCCTCCTCTCTCCAGGGAAGAGTCTCTTCAGAAGACACTTTACATTTGCACATTTCTGGGGAAAACACCAAGAGCTTTCGAGATAAACATACTGAGGTTTGAATCCCAGCTCTGTTGCTTACCAGCTGTGTGGCATCGGGCAAAGTCACTTCACCTCTCTGAACCTCAGTCTCTTCACTTGTGTATGGAGATAGCAATCGCCCCTTCCATTGAATCTTTGTTCCAAGGATTCAATGAGTTGATGAAACTGAAGAGCTTGCCCAAAACTTAGACAAGCCTCAATCAACATTTGCTATTATTACTGCTGTTGCTGTTTCTGCATCTTTGAGCACAAGGAGTGTATAAACCTGTGCTTCTCCCTCCCTTACCAATTCTCATCTTGCCTCCACCTGTCTATTGACTTGATATCTAGAGCAGTAGCTGCCTGACTTGTCTGGGGGTATCCACATATCCCAGGGGGAGAGACTTCTGGAATATTCCCCAGGATAGAACTCAGGTGACCTCCAAGTTTAAACCTCAAGTCCAAGTGTTTGACATCGCATCTGTATAAAGTCCCCACAGCACAACCTGAAATTGCAGCGTTAATATGCCTCTGTTCCTCTTAGGTTAATATATGTATTATTTATAGGGCTTTATTATGTGTACAGAGGGCTCCCCTGAGAAATATAATTGTGCATTGGGAGGTACATTTGAATAATATTTACAATTAATTTCTGACAATAAAGCAATGCACCGAGGCCTCTGTGCAGCAGAAATGGGCCCTGGGTTGGTTTCCCACTAACCACTCCCCTGAGAAAGCTTGCATAGCTTTTAAATATCTTTCCAGTAGTCCATTTCTCTCCAGCATTGCCCCTGTTTCCCCAGTCCGGATTCCACCATGGCTCATCTGAGGCTACAGCAGCCTCCAGGCTTCCCCTCCTGCCCCTCTCCAACCTGTCCTCCCCAGAGCAGCTAGGGGCATTGTTCCAGCGTGCAGATCTGAGCATGGCACTCTTCTGCATGTGGCTGCCCTGTCTCAGCGTAAAGGTCTCCCCCACTGCCCAGTCCTTCCCCTCCACCCCATCTGGTCTTGCTCATCCTACAGCCTCCTTGCAGCCCCCACCTCCTTCCTGTCACAGTGAGCATCGCTCCCTCCTGCATCAATGCCACTGCCCCTGCCATCACCTCCACCTGGACCACCCCCCTCCTGCACCTCCCTACTACATCTGTGCCCACCCACCTTCCAGGTGTCAGAGCAAGTGTCTCCTCCCCAAGGTCTTCGTCCAGGATTGGATCCCTCTATAATGTGTGTGTAGGCCTGGCACGATGGCTGAAGCCTGTAATCCCAGCACTTTGGGCGTCTGAGGCAGGAGGATCACTTAATCCCAGGAGTTCAAGACCAGCCTGGGCAACATGGAGAAACCCTGTCTCTGTTAAAAAAATATATTAGGTTCCAGCTACTCCAGAGGCTGAGATAGGAGGATCACCTGAGCCTGGGGAGCTCAAGGCTAAAGTGAGCTGTGACTGTGCCATAGCACCTCCAGCCTGGGCAACAGAGTGAGACTCCCCCGCCCCTCCCTTGTGTGTGTGTGTGTGTGTGTGTGTGTGTGTGTGTGTGTGTGTGTAACATTTACTGGGGTTGTTTTCCATTGGGTGAAGTGTATAATTTTGATTATTGGCTGTCTCTCCCATAAGCCAATGAACGAGCTCAGGAGGACAGAGACTGTGTATGTCTTGACCATCTCTCTGTGTCTGGTGCCTATCACAGAATTAGGCAAAGAGCAGGTGTTAAACATATTTTAATGGAATGGATGAATGGGTGGATAGATATGGATGAGTGGATGAATGGATGAATGGGTGGTTATGTAAAAGAATGGGTGAGTGGATGGATGGTTAGGTGAATGTTGAGATGAATGGCTGGGTGAGTGGATGAGTAGATTTGGGGTGGATGGGTGAGTTGATCTTAGGATAACGAGTGGGTGGATAGGTAGGTGGATCTTGGGGTGAATGAGTGGGTGAACAGGTGGGTGGATATTAGGGTGATTGGATGGTGGATGTATGAGTGGATATTAGGGTGAATGAGTGGGTGGATGTTAGGGTGAATGGATGGGTGGATGGTGGGTGGATCTTGGGGTGAGTTAATGTTTGAGTGGATGTTGGGGTGAATAGGTGGGTGGATGGATGGGTAGACCTTGGGGTGAATAGGTGGGTGGATGATAGGGTGAATGGGCGGGTGAAAAGATGAATGGATGAACGTGTCACAGAAGCATCTGTCCTTGGGCCGCCTGATGCAGTGCCAAAGAGTGTAGACCTGGCCATATGGAGGCATGGCTTTGTGTCCCTTATCTGCTGTGGTTTGCTTTATTATCTTAGCGAGTAACTCAATTGCTAGAAAAGTAAAATAAGCAAAAAGAATTTTTTTCAAAATGCAAATTTCTTGGAGCTCAACGGTTTAAGAATGGCAGGTTGGGGACTTCGGGGCTTCTCCTGCTGTCCACAGCATAGCTCTGTGACTTTGCACTGGCCATGTCACCTCACTGAGCCTCAGCTGCTACTGCATGAAGTCAGTGGGGAAGGCAATGGGCAGGTGATGGCAGGAACCTCCAGAACTGCGCCACACGCTCTTGCTTCAGTCTCTTTATTCGAGAGAAACTTTGTTCTCAAAGGGAGGAATTAAGCAGACCCCCTGCTGAATTAGTTCACAGTAGAAATAGTATATTCCTCTCTGGTCCTAGATAGCACCCCCAGCAGCAATTTTCCAAACCCAGGATTTGATAACCATGGTCCTTGGGCGTCCCAGCCCCAACAAGAGCATAACATGTCAGGGAGGAACGAGAGAGGGATGCAGGGCAGGAGTTGAGGAATCACCGATGACCATTTCCATCCAAACCAAACATCACCTCATTTTCCAGAGTCCTCAAAGAGAAGCTCTCGAAACCTCAGTGCCCTCATCTGCGAAATGGGAGACATCTGGACAAGATGAGTTTGAAGGTCCCTTGCTGTTCTCATGATTGGATTCTGTCTTCTCTCACTCACCCAGGCTCCCAATCCCACTAGAGCTAACTCTGGGGTCGAATTTGAGCCAATCCCCTCCCTTGGTCAGTGCCCAGTTTCCTCACCCCTTCTAAACCTTGCTGCCAGAATCTCTGTGCCTCTTCTCTGGACAGGGAGCCTGAGAACTTGCAGGGCCCTATGTACCCTGGAAATTATCTAAGGCTGGCAAAGGCATCCCAGTGCCTGAGGCCCTTCATGTTCTTGCTCTTCCCTGCTCCCTGTCCTTGCTGGCTCAAGAGTCAGCTGGAGATGATTCTGAAATCTAATTCCTCTTTCTCTTTTGACTTCATTTCTCTCCTCTTCTCTCTTCCTTCTTCCTCCCCTGACCCTCTCCTTCCAAGGGCCGAAGAAATTGGGCATTCAGGCAGCTGACCTGATTCAAAGCCCAGCTCCATACCTCATTAGCTGAGCAACTCTGAGCTAGTGAATTCTGTTCTGGAACACTAACTTTCTGTGCCCCCACGCCACCTTGCTATGATGATCCTCTTTTGCCTGGGCCAATCTGAGGCTTTTGATGTTTGTGTCTGAACCATCATAGGTGCTTCATGAATGTCAGATACTTTTCCTTCATCATCATGCTCCGGGACCTTTCTGTCCCCTCTCCTGCCCCTCCTCCATCTTCAAACACCACCTTCTCTTCTTGTCCCTCTACTTCTGGTCCTCATGATCCCTCAACCCGCCCACCCCACCCAGGAGGCAGGGTTAAATATGTTCCCGTTGCTGAGTCCTGGGTCTAGAGAGAAGGCTCTGGGAACTAAGTGTGTTGGTTGCCTGGGCAGCAATGCAGGTGAGCACACTTTGCACACTGCAGGGATGATGTATGCATGACCCATGGAGAGGGTCACATGAAGCTGTGGGGACAAGACTGTATGGGACCTTCTGGCTGCATTTAAGTACTTGACAGGAACCTAAGTTAGAACAGGAAGGCCGGCAGAGCATCCAAAAAGAGGGAGGCCAGACTCTAAAGAAGAAAACAGCGGGTTTGAATTGTGCTCCTGTTGATCAGCTTTTCTGATGACAACATGAATTCCTGGCTCCCCTAGTCTGGCCTGGACTCCCAGAAGCCCAGGAAAAGCAGCATCCTAGGAGCCAGGAGGTCCAAGTCGCTGATGTCTGCTGCTGTGACCTGGGACAGATCCCATGCCATCTCGTGCCTCAGTAAACATGGGAAGAAGGATGATGGGGGCCACTGAGCAATATTTAAAGCTCCCTTTTTGCTCTCAAACTGTCTATGTTCAAACTCTTTACAGCATTCAGAGGCTCCAGCTTGGGGTCAATTCAGAGCTGCCTTGTCATAAGCATTAAGGCACAACAAGGGAAGGAACAGTTTGTCTCTTAATGAAGTGTGATTCCAAACAGCCCGTGGCCTCGGGAACTCACCCAGCACGGGGTAGACATTGCATCTGTTCGTTGCATCTTGTTGGAGAATCAGCTTAAGGATGAAGGGACTTGGAAGAGAACAGAACGCGGACACTTAGGAGCCAAAGGGACTTGGGCCCACAAAGGACCGCCTCCTGCCAGCCCTCCCTCCCCATTGCCTTGATCTCAGGAGACGCAGGAGGTGGGAGCCATGGAAGGGGGCTGTTAATGGCTGTGGAGCAAGCTGGAAGCCAAGTGCATTTTCTCTGCCATGTTGCATCATTTTTGAAAACTATTTGCAAAGCTTCTTAAAGGCCATTAAGATGTTCACATTCTTTTGCGGAAGAATCAATATTTATGGTAAAAATCTCCAGCCTCTTTAGGTCCTTCCTGACTCTGCAGCCTCATTTAAGCCAGGCAGACTGAGGTTCAAATCCAAGTTCTGGCAGAGACTAGCAGGGTATCTTTGGGCAAGTTACTTAACTTCTCTGAGCCTCAGATTCCTCCTACGTAAAAGGGAAGCTATAACAGTACCTAACTCAGAGTTGCTGTAATGATTAAATGAGAAAACATATGTAAAGTGCGTAATACAAAAAGTGCTAAATAAATGTAGGCTATCAATATACTAGAATAATCTCCACAGAGAAATGCCAAATAGAGGAAAGGAGTTTCTGGAGCCAGTCAGAGCCAGGTTCAGACCTTAACTCTGCCACTGATTAGCTGTGTGACGTTGGACAAGTTACTTTGCCCCTCTGGGCCTCAGCTATGTCATTTGTAAATGGGGCAATGACGCTCTGCGTCACAGGGACGTGTCAGTATTAGATGAGAAAAGCTATACCAGGCACCTGTATCCAGGAGGTATTTGGTGTCTGCAGCTCAGGACCACAGTTCAAGGAGTCCGGTTTCAGACTCTGTTTCAAGTGACTGAACCCTCGGACATACTCTTCTTCTAAGTGGGCTCTCCAGAGTTGCTTCCCAAAGCTGTATTTTGGACCCATCTCCAAAGGCACTGAGAAAATTGACAAGAAGGAGAAGCCCCACCACCAGTGTTTTATTCTAAGCCCCTCCAGCCAGAGCTGAGTGGATTAGGAAAGGCAGAAAGAATCCCTGTGATGAGGTGAGGGCTACTGGTGAAGACGCCTGCCACAACCCCATGCCCAGGTAAGAAGGGCAAGGTGGGCGCAGAGCCTGGCACCACCCTCACTCTGCGATAGCTCCAGCCTGAAGCTCCATCAGCCTGTGACGTTTAGGGTGAGCTGCTTCACGCTTGCATCTTCTGAAGGTTCTTTCCTTCTTTCTCATTCCTTTGCCAAATCTCAAGTCCTCGTTGCATCCCTCACTTGCCTTCCCTTGCGAAGAGCCCACATGACCTCTCAGAACCTGTTCTCTGTCTTCCTAGCGGATCCAAAAGCCAAATTCATGGTCTATGGAGTTCATGGGCTGATATGGCACCTTCCTCTCCCAGATCACCTATGCGTTTCCACATGCTTTAATGCAGAGGAGTGACTTAAAGGTCGGGTTTTCTGGCCAATGATAATAGGCCACTCATAATAGGTAGAAAAGGGCCAGGTGTGCTCTGTATCACACTAGGTTTTCTCTGACCTCCCACTGCTCACAGCAGGAAGGGACCGTGGAGAGTGTCTGTGTCATTCTGGGGCACACACAGTAGGCAGCTTAATCCCACCGCCTCATGCCAATCCCAGTTAATGGCAGTGCTTTTGAGAATTCTTCCTTGTTTACTTTGAGTCAGTCAAGGCTAGTCTCCCAAGAAGCATAAATGGGAGACTAGCCTTGGCCGTGTGGAACACAGAGCATTCTGTCCACTTGGAGAAAAGGGTTCCAGGCGTGGATTCCCAGTGTAAAACACTGTTCATCCCCATGAAAAATGCAGTGGAAATTGGCGGATGCTAAATAGGTTCTTGCCTTGATCTTCAGAAGACATATCCTTGAGTGCCCCTGGGTTGAGAGGGTCCATTGAGGGGCTCCCCAGTGAGGCTCATAGCATGCTGGTCTCCCTCTCATTCACTGAAGTCCTCTCATTCATTGATGGCATCTTGGTAAAGCTTCTATGGCTGAGGTAGGAAGAGTGGGCTGTGTCTTCACTTAGAGCATTGTCCAGGCGGGAAAAGAGGGCCACCTTGAACTTCTTGAAGTCCTGACCCATGAAAACATACAAAATGGGGTTTATACAGCTGTTGGCAATGGCGAAGGCAGTGGCCAGAGGAAAACCCAGGGTGAAGACGGAGGTAGGGATGGAAATGTGGTGGAGCTCCAGGAGGTTGAGTGTGTGGTAGGGGCACCAGCAGAAGAAGAAGGTAATGATGATGGTCACAATGATCTTGAAGGGCTTCTTGGTCTTGGCCAGGCGGTTGCGCCGCAGCTTGCAGACAATGGTGAGGTAGCAAACTGTGATGATGAGGACTGGGACCAGGAAGCCGAAGAGGAAGCGGGTGATGGTCACCACCATGTGCCAGTTGTACCCCACAGGGTTCACCTGGGGTTGAGCAGGCCACAAGGAAGACCCAGCTGCGGACATGCTGAAGTTGTTGAAGCAGGCTATTTTCCCATGATTGTCGGCTGTGTCTCGGAAGACAAGAGATGGGGAACTCAAGAAGAAAGCCAGGACCCAGATGACCATGCAGGCCACGTAAGCCAGGCGAACACTGCGGTTGTTCTGAGACCACACAGGGAGGAGCACAGAGACGCAGCGGTCGAAACTGATGATGGTCAGCAGGAAGACGCTGGTGAACATGTTGTGGATGAGAAGGAAGTTGCTGATCTTGCACATGGCCGTCCCAAAGACCCAGTGGTAGTCCATGGCGACATAGGTGATATAGATCGGGAGGAAGATGTTGAACAGGAAATCTGCCACCGCCAGGTTGAGGAACCAGACCGTGTTCACCGTCTTCTTCATCTTGAAGGTGGCAATGATGATCACCAGACCATTGCCCAGGATCCCGAGGAAGCAGACGATGATGTAGACCACCACCATGGCGATCCTGGTCACCGTGGCTCCCAAGGGGGCTGACTCCTCCAAAAAAAAAATTGTGTCTAAATAATCAGGATATTCATCATCGTAACTGAAGGAGGTGTTATAATCTTCATACTCCATTCTCTGCAAGAGAAGACAGGGACCATTAGGGGAACCTAGAGCTGGCTTTAGAGGTTGACCAATACCAGAAAGACCAACAATGTCCTCCAGGGCTCTCAGCAAGTCCAGTTTTGTGATTTAACCACTTCCTTCTTTGCTGTTTTATTTATTGAACAAATGCCTTTCCGGTACCTCCTACATGCCAGGCACTGCATTCTATACTATCTTAATCTCCCCAACAATTCAGTGAGGTAGATAGGTTATGAGCCTCATCTTACAAATAGGAAACTGAGGCATGGAGATTCTATGTCACTTGCCTGAAGTCCTACAGCTAGGAAAAGGCAGACCTGTGATTCGAATCCAAGCTTCAGAGTCTATCCTTTTGACAATCACGTTTTCTGCCTCTTTGGGGCCCTCCCTTTCTCTACAGTCTAGTGGGGGAGACAACTGTTCATCAAAAAGTCCCTCAAATAATGGGAACATTGCAATAATGCTAAGTGCAATAAAGAAGAGGTACATGATGCTGTGAACTTGGTTCCAACCACGCTTCTAAAACCGAGCAGCCAGCCTTGCTGTAATCCCCCTGTGTACCCACCTGTCAGTGGTCACTGGTCCCCTTTGGAGTTCAGACTACAAGGGTTTCCTCACCGTTCACTGTTATGTTGTCTGGAGCTCTCCAATGTGAGTCCTCAGCCAATCAGTCCCTGTGCACAGCTAGAAACACCTACAGGTAAGAAAAAAAAAAAAAAGCAGCAATTGCATTCAGGGCTAAGAACCAGAAGGTTGAGAGGATCCAGCCAGAAATAAGATCTGTTGTTCTTATTCCCATTGTACAGAGAAGGAAGCAGAAGTTCAGAAAGGCTGATACTCAGCCAAGGTTTTGCAGCCAGGAAGGGATGGAGCCCCTAGAACCTAGATCAACTGACTCTACCCACGTCAAGGGCTTCATTCTAACCACTCGTCTCCCCCAGCACATCCTTAGCTGACAGCTGGAGTTGGGCATGAGTGAAGGAAGACACAAAGGAGGAGCATGGATGGCTCAATCCACTACCAGGTCAGGACCCAAAAAACACTGTTTCAGGTAGTGTGGGCACAGAGAAAACAGAAGACCTGCCCGGAGAACCTGCTATGTGCCAAGAACTTTAATTCCTTCTTGTTATTTAGTCTTCCTGGAGACTTTTCCAGGCAGGTTTTATTACTTTAGTGTTAAGAAATAGGGAGACTGAGGCTCAGAGAAGACGGCATCATTCTCGCTGGACATTCTCTGGGCCCTGTGGGAACCATGAATGAGACGTAGGCTCTGAGGCCACAGGAGTCTGGTGTGAAGACAGACACAAATATATCCACTGAGCCGCTGCTGTGTGGACAACTTAAGTGGCACTTCGAACAAGCCCCATAACAATCTTGTTGCGTATTTTTCCAATCTATGGAAGAACAAACATATTCTGAGGAGTTTGCGAGTTTGCAAGTTTGCAAGGTCTTGGAGGCAGTGATCACATGCAGGGTTCATACCCAACACTGGCCCTTATGAGCTGCATGGCTTTGGGCATGTGATTTCTTTTCTCTGAATCTCAGTTTTCTCATCAATAAAATGGGAATACTCACTTCATAGAGTAGATATAAAAACTAGAGGCATCAGGAATGTGGAGCATTTAGCTTGGTATTGGCACATAGTAAGCCCTCAATAAATACTAATGATTGCATTATTACCTAGAGGTGCACAGCTGATGAGCAGGATTTAAAGCCAGGGCTCTGACACTCCAGAGTCTATGCACTTTTTTATGCTGTTCAAGATCTCCCCATCTTGTCAAATGGGCTTCAAACCAGATGTTTCCACTTGGCGAGACTGCCAATCAATGCTTCATTATAAATAACTCCAACCTTCCTGCACATACATTCATTACCGATCCTATGGGCTTAAAGTTATATTTTATTACATAAAAGTCATCTTTTGCTTTTATTAAATAAAAGCCACTTGGAAAATTCCATTGAGGGCTCTGCACTCAAAGGGCTCAGAATCAAAGCTTGGGTGTCACTCCACTCTGTACACTGAGAGAATATTTCAGAAGTGCCCACCAAGGGGTCCCCAAGGGTTTCCTGTGGCACTGGAATGCAGAGAGAAGATTGGGACACTGGAGCTGGCTTCCCATGACTGGAGGAAATCTGACTGGTGTGCGTGGCAGTAGTGGGGAATGCACACTGAGTTCTTTATACCAGGGGCCATGCTGAGCCCTCAGTCCAGATGGTCTCACTTTAACCCCATGAGGGGCTGTAGCTGGGCTCAGAGAGATCAGGACCCAAGCATGCAGGCAGAGGCTGGAAGAGCTGGGATTCGAACCACATCTGCAGAGCCTGGTCTTTTAACCACCAGTCCGCATTGCCCCTGAGACCATGATCTGCCCAGATTGATGACCACTACCAACCTTCCTTTTGGAAGAAATGACCAAGTTGACATTCCCTGTGCCAGACTGTGCAGGCATCAGGGATGGGGACATGGCTCTCCTAGGGTCCCTTCCCAAAAGGAGCTCACAGGTACAAGACAAAGAGACAATGTTGAGTCTGGGGCAAGACTAGAATGCCCCTAGAAGCCCAGAGGAGGGGCTGTTACCCAGCCTGGGGGTCTGAAGCTTCCTGGAGCCAGTGGCATCTAAGCTGAGTTTTAAGGACAAGTATGAGTTAAGAAGGTGGAAGGCAGAGAAAGGAGGAAGGGCATACCAGGCATCTCCCCGTCTCTGACCTTCCCCTCCCTCATTGACAGTGGGCTTGGTGTGTGAGTCCCGAGAGGAGGTCGAGGAGGATCTGGGACTCAGGACGGAGCGCTCTGCACAGCATCTGCAGAGATGCAGCCCGCAGCAGATTACATCAGGCTGGGCTCTCTGGCTGGGCTGGGAGCAGCTTCGGGTCAGAGGCCATGTTTTTTCATCTTACAGATGGGGCCAGGCTGGGCTGGCACAGAATGGCACTGACATCCTCTGGTCTGTCCATCCACACCTGATTCCTCATCCTTCTAGGAATCGAGTGGATTTGTGTCCCCTGTTGGTGCACCTCTTCCCCCACCCCCGCCCCACCCTGGCCAAGTCCCCTAGCTCTCCCTGGAAGTGTAAGGGAGGCACAAGTCACAGGTTTGTTTTGAGCCTCTGCTCTGTCCTAACTCACATGCCTCCTGTCCTGAGCACATTTCTGCTCCCAAACCAAGCAGAACAGCAGACTCTGGGGCCCAGCCAGACTGCCTGCATCCACATCCTGGGTCTGCGAGAACTCCTCTGTGACCTTGGGCAGGTCAGTGACCTTCTCTGCAACTCAATTGTCTTATCTGTAAAATGGGCTTGATAATAACAGCTCCTCCTTCATAAGAAGAGGGTCGTGAGGATTAAGTGCTTGGAACAGGTACCCTTATGGGGTAAGCACTGAATTGTTGCTATTGTCGTTATTATTTCTCAGGTTTCCACTCTTAACTCCCTTCTAAAATGGTCTTTGCCTGGGAAGGTGGGAGGAACCTAGGAAGGCCAGAGGACCAATGCGTTCCTGCCCACTTGTCTCTCCAGTTGGGGGATCAAGGGCAGGTCAGAGAGGGACACAGGCCAGGCGCGGTGGCTCATGCCTGTAATCCCAGCACTATGGGAGGCTGAGGCAGGTGGATCACTTGAGGCCAGGAATTCGAGACCAGCCTGGGCAACACGGTGAAACTCCATCTCTACTAAAAATACAAAAATTAGCCAGGTGTAGTGGCAGGCACCTGTAATCTCACCTACTCAGGAGGCTAAGGCAGGACAATTGCTTGAACCCAGGAGCAGAGGTTACAGGTAGCCAAGATCGTGCCATTGCATTCCAGCCTGGGTGACAGAGTGAGACTCTGTCTCCAAAAAAGAGAGAGAGAGACACACACACAGGTAAGGATTTTGCTTCTCTAAGCTCCAATGTCCTCATCTCTCAAGTAGAGGTAAAAACACTGCCCTCATATTACTGGGAGAATCATGTGAAACGACAATGAAGCCTTTGCCAATTGTGAATTGTAAAGAGCTGTAAAATTCTAGTTACCCAAATTCCTTCAATCCCCCACAACCAGGAAGCTTATGAAAAAAGTATGTGTCACTATGTATACAGCTGACCCTGGAATAACGTAGGTTTGAACTGCGTGGGTCCACTTAGCTGGGAATTTTCTTCTGCTTCAGCCACACTTGAGACAGCAAAACCAATCCCTCCTCTTCCTGTTCCTCAGCCTACTTAACGTGATGACAGTGAGGGTGAAGACCTTCATAGTGACCCACTTCCACTTAATAAGTAGCAAATATATTCTCTCTTCCTATGGTTTTCTTAATAACATTTTCTTTTTCACTAACTTACTTGACTGTATGAGTACAGTATATAATACACATAAAAAATATGTGTCAATCCGCTATGTGTGTTATTAACAAGGCTCTGGTCAACTGGAGGCTATTAGTAGTTAAGTTTTGAGGGGTCAAAAGTTATATGTGGATTTTTGGCTGTAGAGGGAGCTGGCTTCCCTAACCCCTGACTTGTTCAAGGGTCCACTGTACATAATATGTGCATACACATAGTTAACATTTGTTTGAGCTCTCTCTTTATGTGCTTTGCAAAACTCCATAATAGCCTTGTAAAAATAATTCCTGGCTGGGAGTGGTAGCTCATCCCTGTAATCCCAGCACTTTGGGAGGCTGAGGCGAGCAGATCACCTGAGGTAGGGAGTTTGAGACCAGCCTGACCAACATGGAGAAACTCCATCTCTACTAAAAATACAAAATTATCCAGGTGTGGTGGCGAGCACCTGTAATCCCAGCTACTCGGGAGGTTGAGGCAGAAGAATGGCTTGAACCCAGCAGGCGGAGGCTGCAGTGAGCTAAGATCGCACCATTGCACTTCTGCCTGGGCAACAAGAGTGAAACTTCATCTCAAATAATAATAATAATAAATCCTATTTGCAGATGAGAAAACTGAGGTTCAGAGAGGTCAATACACTTGCCTGAGGCCACACAGCAGGGAGCTCTGACTCCAGAATCTAACTTCGAAGGATCTCAAGTGAAAAGGCTCTTGGGCTCCTCCTGTTTCCCTGAGGGATTATCAGCTCTGGATCCCAACCACTCTGAGCTCTGTAATCCTCAATCTTCAGTCGTGATAGCCCAGACCTTTGTCACATTCCTGGTCCTGCCACAGAGCTACCTTCCCTAAGCCACCTTCACAGACTTCCCTTCATCTCCCGCCTCAAGGCCTCTACAGTGAGTTACCACATGAAACTCACACCCGCAATGCTGTGTAATTCCTAGTCAATGATGCTGCCCACTGCCTCCCTTGGAGTATCCTTTATGAAGCTCTCTGTTCAGTGAGAAATACTCTGGAGGATTCAGGGTAAGGAACAATGTTGCTCCTCTTGAGGAACTGGGTTGCTTTCTTGTTCTTGATCATCCATGTTCTATAACTGATCACATTTCCCTTTTTGATGTGGCCACAAGGAAGCTCAGAATCATGTTTGTTGGTCAAAGGCATAAAAACCTTTGGTCTGCAGGTTTCTGCATTGGTTTTGGTTGGTCCTTATGACTACATCTAATTATACTTTATATTGGTTTTACTTCCTTGTAATAAGTAATTGATTGGATACACATCAGAACCCAAACACTGTAACATGCACTTTCATTGTATCAGTTCATGGATCTCCAACAACCTCCAGGAGTGGTACTGCTTTCACTCCCATTGTAAAGGTGAAGAAGTGATGCTAGTGTCACAGAGTTCGGCCAGTGACAGATCCACATCTGGGTTCGCTCTATGAATCTTGCTCCTCACCACATTGCTTTCTGGAAAGCAGAACGCATTTATCGGCATCTGTTCACCCCTTTTCTGATGCACCAGACTCTCCAGCTCCACCCTACAGAGACACCCTCCTTGTTGCTGCACTTTTCCTAGTCCCGCAGGGAACTCACCCTCCCAGTTTTCAGGACAATCTAGCTGGGGTCTGGGGCACACACAGGGGTTACTCCCCAGAGACTACATCATTCATCACAGCCCAGGCAGGCAGGCCGGGCTGGCACATCTGCTTCCCTTTCCTCCCTCTGCTGAGGGTGAGAACCCAGGGGGAGCCCATTCTCCAGTCTCAGCCCCTAGATTCTGGCTGAGACCCTGCACGCATGCTGGATTTGGCTCCAGGGCATAAGTCACCCCACCCTGAGCCTCCTCAGCCAGAACTCCCCAAGCCAGTCATGCTGGTCCATTCCCTTGGGACGGCCCCAGGAGGACTCCAGAAGGGAATGCCAGGGAGAAGGTGGCAGCACAGGGCCCACATGTGGGAGGAAGGAGAGCTGCTGTGTCACCTGAGCAAGTTGCTTCTTTTCTCAGGGCCTCAGCTGTGCAATCTGCAAAATGGGGATGATAACAATAACCACCCGCCTGCTGTGTGGGACCAGGACGAGCTAAGGTGACAGGGATTTGTTTTTGGAGTCAGGACTGGGCAGTAGATGGTCTCGAGAACACTGTTGGCTCTGGGACGCACTGCATATGCCTGTACCAGGTGCTTCTCCCAGCTCCTCCCAGTCTTGGCAAGAATGTCAGGGAAAGACCCAGAAGGTCAGGCCCCAGAGGTCTGAGAGCTGTGCTTTGTGGGAGAGGCATGAACTGGAACAACCGAAACTTTTCCTGACCAACGCATTTGCTAGGTGGCAGTCTCTAAAAATCAAAATTATGTTTTTTTTTCAGTATAGGAGTTTCTACTGCTTTTTAAATTCCTTCTCTAAGCTCAGCCTCATCCCTAGCAACCTAAAACCAGGTTCAGGCATCCTCTCCAGGAAGCATCCCCTCTCCCTCCTGTGGTGAGTGGAAGGATGCCCTCTGCATCCCCTCTGCCCCCAAAATGGTGCTTCTACTAGAACCTGCAAGGGTGACTTGTTTGGGAAGAGGGTCTTTGCAGCTGAGTGTAAGGTAAGGATCTCAAGATGAGGCCATCCGGGATGACAGCGGGCCCCAAACCCAATGACAGTCACCATATAAGAGAAGAAGTAGGGAGGAGATTTCACGTGGACACGGAACAGAAGGCCATGTGGGGATGGAGGCAGAGACAGGAGGGATGCTGTCCCAAGCCAGAGAACATCTGGAGCCACCAGGAGCTGGAAGAGGCAAGGAGAGATCCTCCCCTGCAGGCTTCAGAGGGAGCACGGCCCTTGATTTCAGAGTTCTGCTCTCCAGAACCATGAGAGAATAAATTCCTACTGTTTTAAGACACTCAGTTTGTGACAATGTGTTACAGCAGCACTAGAAAACAAATACACCCCCCGTTCTGGCTCCCACAGGGTCCTGCTCACCCCTGTGGGGCACATGGCATTTATGTGATTATTGCCGGCTTATTCATCTGATCAGACAACAAGTTATCTGAGGACAAGAACTAGGTCTTATTCAGCTCCATTTCCTCAGACTGGAGCAAAATCCAGGCACCAGACAGGTCCTCTGGACATTGGGCTTTGTTCAGTTTCATTTTGCTTTTCTGACACTATGGACCAGGGCACCATGTGGGTTGAACTTACTCACAGCATGGCAGCTTCATGGGGAGCGGGCTTGTTGCCTGGCAGCCCTGGCCTCCAGGAGCAAGTGTGCCAGGGAACATGGCCTTTTATAACCTAACCTTGGGGTCAGTGTTTGGAAATCCCATAGGGGTCACTTCTGCTCTACCCCCTTTACAACTCTGTTTCGAAATAATTACAGACTCACAAGAAATCGCAAAAGTAGTACAGAGAAGTTCCATGTACGTATCACCTAACTTCCCCAATGGTAATATCTTACGGAACCCTAGTGCCTTACCCAGAATATTGTTTGATGAATGAATGAATAAATGAATGAACGAATGAATGAATTTTTTTCCTATCTCACTGGATCTGTCTGGAAATTAGAAATAATAACAGTGACATTGTTGATGCCATAGAACACCAAAATACACAACAAAGGGATTCAGGGCCCAGGATGTGGCTTCCATCTATCAGGGCTGGACTCTCCCATGACCTGTGAGCTGTGCAACCTTGAATACATTACTTACTTGCACCCTCTGTAAAGCCTCAATTTCAATACTGGTACAATGGGGATAATCCAAGGGCCCACCTCCTAGGGCTGTTGTGGTTAAGCATTTGCAGCACTGCCTGGCATAAGAAAGTTCACCATTAATAATTAATAAAGTACTTCCTTTGTTCTGGACAATGAGCCAAGGAGTTTATCCCATCTCACCCAATCCTCATGATCACCTTACAGGGTTGGGACACAGTTATATGCATTTTTAGGTGGGGAGGGACACAGAGGCTCAGAGAGGTGGAATAAGCACTGTGAGGCACGTTGCATCACTGCAGAGCAGACAGCCAATGTTGCTTTTGCTGTTGTCAGCGGTGGCTGTGACCACAATCAGCGTCCACCCAAGTTTGCTACCAGCATCTGGTTCTGACTCTCACTCTGTCCGGTTCCCCGGGCCTCTCCCTCTGCTGCAGACCATGTCTTCCCTAACAATGCCACTCAGACCACCTACACACAAATGCCCTACTGTGTAACATGTGCTCTCCTCTGCTAGCCCCCAGCTCAGTGCCTGGCACACAGTAGGCACATAATAAGCACATGCTTTACTATTGCTGGCACCATAATTTATTAAGCACTTACTATGTGGCAGGAGCCAAGCCCATTGGAAATGCTGTCACAGATTGTCCCCAAACAACCTTGCAAAGGGGGTGGTATCCTTCCCCATTTTACAGACGAGGAGACAGGCTTTGGAAACATATAAAGTTTAATGCCCATGTTGTTGTTGTTGTTAGTGTTGCTATTTGTGGCTCCACTTAAATGCTCATCTTGTGTTTCTGAATCTGACCTCCACCCCTCTGCCCTGAAGCTTAGCCTATGTGGGGGCCCAGATCCCACCCTTTTAATGGGCTACACACACATACACACACAGGCGTGTGTGCTCACACAAGCACACACATTCAAATGCACACACACACACTTCCTACTTCCCATGGAGGAAGATATTTACAATCTCCAAACCCAAAAAGCATTGCCATCTAGCGTATTCAAGGAACCCCTTCCTGCAAATCCAAAAAACAGCAGCCCCAACAGGACAATGGGAAAATGATAGGAAGAGGCAATTGACAGGAGGGAAACCCCCAAATCCAGGCATATGACAAACTGAAGAACAAAGATATGCACATGAAAACTGCAACCAGATGACATCCTACACCTACTAGACTATGGCAAGAATTAGAAAGCTGGACGCTCCCCTAGTTGGCCTGGTGGGAGCACAGGCATCTCATGCCATGCTGCAGGTACCTGTAAACCCCCTGTGATGGCTCCTGAGTGAATATCCAGGCAGTGCCTCACCTCCCTGCAAGGCAACGCACAGCTGGGGTGTCCATGTCCATTGTTTTTGGATATGTCTTCTTTCTCCGAAAGCAAACTCTCCACTGAGGATCCCAGCAAAGTAATTTATTAATTTCAGGAAAAACTGGTGAGGAAGTGGGGAAGTGGGAGGAAGCCAGGAAGGGGTGCAGCATCCCACAGAGTCCTACAGAGGGTGGCCTTGGCTCACACTCACCGAGGATCCTGGGAACAGTGCAGGTCACATTCCAGGAGGCCGAGTATCTGCATGCTTCCGCCCTTGAGTCCCGGTCCCTCCCAGCCTCCAAGGTCAGTTCTCCAACAAAGAGCCGCAGGTGCTGGCTATGGGACCCTAATAGTGCTGCGGTACATTGAGAACATGTCTGCAAAGCAGCAACACACATTTTGCAAGAATCCAGCCAAACAGCAAGATGCACGTTGAACACATTAGAATGGCTCCATGGGAGGGTGGGTGGGAGGGATAATGGGACTAGGGAATAGGGCTACAGGGAAATAAGCACAGTGAAGAAAGAAAATACAAGTGCAGGGGCTTCCAGGGGCCCCTGATGGAGAAGCCGAGGAACGGAGAAGCAGGGAATGGAGGGGTATAATTATGTCAACCTTCTCTCCTCTCCTGAGGTTCAGAAAAGCCCAAAACACACAAACACTCCAGTTCCTGCCTGAGGCTCATGCTTGGATGGTGCCTAGCTCAGAGTCTTGGCTACTAAATCCCCAACCAAGCCACAGCGGGCAGGCAGGGACCCAAACATGCGCCCTCAGAGCCCCACCTAACATTCTTCCCCATTAGGCGGGAATGAACTTGGACCAGCCAACGGAAGTAACAGCGTCAGCCCAGCCAGGAGCAGCTGTGCAGAGTCCTGGGCCCCAGACCTTCCTACTCGAGCCCAGCCCCAGTCACCAGACACATGGCCGCATCCTGCCCACAGCCCCACTACAGGACACTTGCTGGGAAAGGAATGGGGCCTCAAGGTCACATCTGGCTCCTCTTGCCATGCAGAACAAAAGCCTTGAATGCCGTTATTGGCTTAAGTTTTATTAAACAAATACACATACAGTCCTCACTACATTCTAGTCACTGTTCTAAGCACTGTTACTAATGAGAAAAGAGGCACAGAGAGGGTAAGTAACATGCCCAAGGTCACACAGAGAGCTCAGATAAGCAGGTAGGCCCAATTAGCCATTCTGGAGGAACGTTCAAAAACAGACTTCAGGCCCAAAGCCTGCTGAACTGACAAGCTCACTCTCTTTGTCCACTGCCTCGCCTCCTTGGAACATTCCAGAAAACTCTGGCCTCTGCCCCAGTGGAACCTCCCAAGGGCCCCCAGAAGATCAATCTGGCAAGATTTGGGGTATGCATTTTACAGACAGCAAGGCAAGGCTCCGGGTCCCCTGTGATTTTCTCCCCCAGGTCCCTCTGCCTCTGGTTAATAGCCTGAACGGGAAATGCTTCCAATCTCAGTTGCAGCAGAAGCCCTTCGGAGGTGGGCGTCATTCATTCATCCATCCTTCAAGGATATGCGGAGCCTTCTGTGCCCTGGCACTGGTGTGGATGCTGGGATGCAGCGCACCGTGGGTAAGAGCACACCTGTCCTCTCTCAGTCTCCCCCTAACCCTGCAAGGTCATTGGCATCAGTCCCACTTTGCCCCCACAGGCTGTGGGGATGTCCAAAGCCCAGGCAGGGGAGCAAGTAGCTTGCCTGAGTCACCCCTCACAGCTGCCTGGTTGACTGATGATGATAGTCTCAAGCAGGGACTGCAGGGCTGGAGGAGAGTAAGGTCTGGGTGTTTACCCTCCAGCTCCTTCCCTGTAGGGTCTCCACGGGTGGAACTGGCCACAGCTACACTCCAGGTGCCAGGAACCACTGCTGCCTCTTGCCCCTCAACCTAAGGGCAGTGAGAGCTCTTGCCAAACCAGGACTGGGATTTGAACCTGGGTCTATATGGATCCAGGGCCCCGCCACCTCTGGCTGTCCCCCGGCTGGTCTGTGTCCCGTGGGCTCAGTGTACAGCAGGGTCAGGGGCCATCTGGGCGGCAGATATTTGCCTTCTGATTCCTTGATGAAACCCCTCTGCCCAGTGGGTTCCCTATGTCTGCAAAGCACTGGCTCCATTTCTGCCCTGGTCTGTCTATCCTTTGCTCTTTCCCTGCTCCCACCTCTGTCCTGTTGTTCTACACTCTGGCTCGTATCTGACTTGTTCTTTCTGCCTCTCTCTCCCCATCTCTGTGTTTGCCTGTCTTTGCTCCTGGCCCTCGCCATCTCTCCACCTCTCTACAGTCTCTCTGTCTTCTCGATCTGCGCCTCCTCCTCTTTCTCCTCCCCTGTTGCCTCCATGCATGTCCGTCATCGGTGAGCCCTCCCCCTCTGACAAGCTCGGCCAGCAGCCCCTCACCTGCGACATTACTCACCTGCGCGCCTAGCCAGCCCAAGCTGCCAGCAGCTGCTCTGCCAATCTGCTGTCTCTTTCATCGCAGCCTACCACTAACCTCTCCCTGAAAGCAGGCTGCAGGCCAAATGCAGGGGCCTTATCAGGGCCTGTGGGCGTAAGAGTCCATCAGGGAAACTGGAAACTTTCCTCATTCTGCAAATGACCATGTTTGGCCTGGCTCCTGTCCCCTTCTCCTCACATGACCCACCCTGACAGTCCAGCCAGATGGCCCAGACACCTCTCCTCCAGCTCTGTCAACCTCCAAAAGGAGCTGGGAGGGCCCCCGGAGGACATCTTCTCTTGTAGCCGGGAAAACTAAGGCCCAGAGAGTGCATGACCGTCTCCGCATCATAGAGAAGAGGGGCTTGGTCTCTCTTGTTCATGGTGTATCCCCAGAGCCTAGAACTGTGCCTCGCACTTCTATAACGTATGCCTCAGCATGGTCCGCATAGACTATTGCATAGATTTGCAAACACAGACTCAGAGAGGTGAAGTGACTAGTCCAGATTCACACAGCCTTTAAGCATCAGCTGAGGAATTTTTTTCTTTTTTAGCAACATGGCTGTTTATTCACCCGGGTGCATGTGGGCTGAGTTTGAAAAGAGAGTCAGCAACAGTAGTGGTGACATGGAAGCTGGTTTTACAGGTTGGGGCAAGTGGTCAGTTAAAGGTGTAATCTGTTTTAGGGAGGGGAAGGGCGTCACGGGATGCATAGTCACAAGGGTAGGGGCTATCTATTACAAATAGGCATGATCATAAACAGGGGGGATATCGGTTGCAAGAGAGTGCAGTAAATTACGTCGTTTCAGGGGTAGAGTCTTGAGAAACCCGATGTCCGGGGGGACATTCCGCAAGGCTGAGCAGAATGGAGGACAACGTGAAGTTTAAAGTTCGATGCAGCAGATACCTTTACACCCCGATCTAAGGACTTTTTGACCCCAAAGCCCAAGATCACAGCCTCAGCCAGCAGCTGGAATGTAGTGAGACCTACCAGCCACCACTCTTGCCCTCAAAAATGTCTCCCCTGAGCAGCATACCAGCCTCCCGCAGCCTGGACGACTGTAGGTACCAATGTCTTTGCCTGCTGCCAGAGTTTCTGCGCTGATCCCATTCACCAGATCTCCTAGCTTCCAGGGCAGAGAGCAGGGCCCACTCATCTCCCAAGGATGGCTCCAAGGACACTTCCAGGGTTACAATCCCTGTCTCCCCAGGCTCTGAGAGACTCGGGAACCTGGAAACCACACAGTGCCTGCAGATGTTCCAGCCGCAGGCCTGGCTGCCAGCCCCAGGACAGAATTAGCTCCATGTCGGGAGAGAATTTCCTCCCTGCTCCCACGCCCACATGCGGGAGCTCACACTGAGTCACTGCAGCAGAGCAGAGAGGCACGGGCTGCCTAACTGGCTGCCCCATTTTCTTTAGGGCTTGGAAAGGGCTACAGTGGAGCTTAGGACCTCATAAGAATGGGCAAAAACAAGGAGCGTATGCCCCTGGACCCGGACAGCCCGCCTGCTCGGAAGCTGGAAAGAGCAGCTGATGCAGGGAGACCCCCCAAAATAGTCACACCACTGCCTGGCGTCCTCCCATTAGAACGCTACTCCTTGAGCCTTAAAAGCGTTTCCTTCCTCCCCGGGGATCTCTGTCTGCTGACCTGCTTGAAAATCTCCATGGGCTCTTTGCCCTCTGACCTCTGGTGTGTTCCGTAACTGCAGGCATGGAGCATGTGGTTGGGTGCGAAGCCTCCAGCTCCCTCCCTGTCGGAGGTCGGAAATGTGCCATAACCACTTCCTGCTCTAGCTCCTCAGTCTAGGGACAGTGAGTTCTCCCCTTTACTGGACGAGGAGCATGGTGGGGATCCCTTGGACTGTCTACCCTTTTGTCAGTCCTCCCCTGAGTTCTCATCAGTCACCTCATTTGAGTGGGTCTTCCATTTCCTGCCGACATCCTGACTCAGAAACCAGACTCTCCACACCTCCCCTCCCTCCCTCCCCCACATCTATCAACAAGTCCTTCCCAACAACTCACAGATCTGCGCATCACCTCGGCTTACCTATGCGGCTACCAGGGGCTCCCAGCTGGTTAGACACCTACCTACCCAGTGCACAGACAATTTTACACCTAATAGACAAATCTTTCCAAGAAGCAAACCACACCGTGTCACTCCTTGCTGAAAACCCCTTAGCGCCTCCTTGTTCTTAGAAGCAAGACCGACGTCTTACTACGGCCTGAGCAATCTAGACCCTGCTTACCCACGGACCGAGCTGAGGCTCGACCCAAGCCCCAGACTGAACTCCAACTCAGCTCCAAGTTCCACGAGAACACTCCGTTGCAGACTCAGCCTCATTATCTTATTGGACACCTAGCTGTCCTTGTAACCATCTCCCCAGCAGCCATTCCTAACCACAAAAGGTCCCCAGCAAGAACATTTGACGGACATCTGTCCTTCCAGGCCAGAAAGCCCCTGGTGCCCCCAGTAATGGGTCCCATGCACAAACCCTAAGTATCTTCCCGGCCACCCAGCTTGTGCCTCTCCCCGTACACACTGCCCCAGCCCCTGGAGCTGGCCTGTCAACAAATGTTCTCCCCTGAGCATATCCCACTGGACTGGGAGGCCCAGCACCCTATTTAGTTAATCCCCTGAATTCCGCCTTGGGTCCACTCATGCACATAATCCCCAAGCTTTGTCCACAGTGTATCTAAAGGGCGGCTGGTGCTGGGGTGCTTATGATTTGCTCAGGATGTGGTCGAGAAGGCAGCTGGGCTGAGTGACTTCTGTCCATGCTGGGAACCAGCCCATGGCATGCACTGGGTGTGCTGCTCTGAGTGTGAGCTTGAAGCCTTGACTCTGAGAGGTGGCAGAGGCCCTGCCTGCCCCCAGAGGCGCCCCCTGAAAGTCACTGTTCTCTTACAACCAGATCACCACAGCTCACCCTCTGCCCTTGCTTCTCTTCACTGGAACCTTGAGATACCTGAAAAGTGGCAGCTCAAGGAACTTCCCCAGCCACAGGGTCACAATCTGCCTGGAGGGAAGAAGGGCAAAGAGGTGGAGAACCCAGACTCATCTCTGGAGCCCTTGTGTTTAAGCCCCATGCCTCACTCCTTCCTTCTCTGTTGCTCTGGCAGATGGATGAGGAGAACATCACACCAGGCCCCCCAGACTCATACCAGAGCCCCGGGCAGGTATGCTAGAGGCAGAGGGCCGTCCTGTGAAGGAGCATTAGACCCTAGAGTGTCAGTGTTAAATATTATCAGTAATAACCACCATAGTAACTACATTTTATTGAACACCTACTATGTGTTTCAGGACATGGAGAAGCCCTTTTTGAGCATAATCTCACCCAAACCCCATGAGACAGTGGTCCTTATTACGTCCGTTTTAGAGCTGAGAAACTGAGCCCCAAGGAGATTAAGAGTCTTACCAAGGTTATGCGGCTGGTGAAGGGCAGAGGTGGGATTTGAACCCAGATGAAGAATCAATCTTGTGTTCTTTCTTTTATAATGAACAGGCTCTACTTAGCAAATGTCCTTAAATATGTCCCTGACTCTTTAGGGCCTCAATTTCCCCATCTATGGAATGAGGGGTTCAGAGTTGATGATCTCAAAGCTTCCTTTCAGCTTTCAAAAGACACCATAACTGAATGAGCCAAGTGTCTATTTCCAGCCATGGGACCAATATAAAAACAGCATGACTGTTCCATGCTGTGTGATCGTGGGCAAGTTGCTTTGCCACTCTGAGCTGGACTAGAGTCACCTACAAAATGGCAATAATAAAACCTTCCTTTCAGGAAATCAGGTCAGCGGGAGGGTCTGGATAAAGGAAGCTTTTGGGACCCCTGACAGCTCTAAGATCTCTGGGCCAGAGGTTCAAGGTTGATTTACACTCCACCTGAGTCACCACTCCAAGAACAAGACCGGGGTCCTGGCTGGCTACAAGGTTATCTGATGCATCCCCCATTCCAAGCTGCACAGCAGCTAAGAGCCCACTCTTGGGAATCAGCCAGACTAGGTTCAAAAGCCCTTCCTAGCTCAGTGACGGTGGGCAAATGGCTTTTCCTCTGTGAGCCCCATCTGTAGGATGGGCTATTAGTACCTCCTTCCTGGGGTTAGCATGAGCGTGTCATGACACAGTGATGTGGGCAGGGCACCTGGTTTACAGCAGGAGCTCAGCAAATGTGTACAGAAGCAGCAGCCTGTAGTGTTCCGTGAGCCCCTGTCCCACAACGGAGAGCGGGTAAGGCTGAGTCCAGTGGGCTGATCCTGCCCAAAGCAGAGGGCTTTCCTTCCAGAAATGAACAGAGCCTGCATAGTGTCTAGAAGCAGAGGCGGGAGGAGGGCCAAGCCGCAGGACAGAGATGCCTCTCAGCACCCCCACAGGCCTGCACCGCCCCAGGCTGGATGAGGAAACCATGGCTCCTGCCATTCCCAGCCTCAGCTCAGCCTCCCATCAGCATCCCCACATCCTCTGCAAGAGGCCCTGCAAAGCATGTTTCACTTTATTCCAGGCCCTGAATTGAAACCAGGCTATTGTCCAGCCTCAGCAGAGGGCATGAACACCTAGCAAGGAGGTGGCCCTGGCTGGGTGACCTGGACCTGCTCTCCACACCTCCAAGACTCCATTTCTACTTCGGGGGCATGTGAGCCACCCAACATACTGTGATGGTGAAGGAAAAGAACCTCCGTGGCACACCTAGAAAAACAGCCAGCCCTTCGTCAGGTCACAGACAACACCAATTTCCCTTTATTCTCATTTCACAGATGAGAAAACTGAGATTCAGATTCAGTGAAGTGAGCAAGTGAGCATGTGGGTGGAATCAGGAACTCCAGACTGGGCTTCCAGCTTCTCCGCTGTTGGTTTTCCATGGAATCATGTTACATGTCACTTGGAACTACGTTTCAGTTCTAGCTGCAGCACTTCGTGGCTGTGTGACCTCATATTGGTTACTTCACCTCTCTGAGCCTCAGGAGCCTCATCTGTAGCATCTGTCTCAAGGAGTTGTGAGGATTCAGTGAAACAAAGCTGGTGAAGTGCTTGCCACCATCACAGCCGCTACGTTGATATTATAGAGAAAGGGCATTTCTTTCACAAGGTGAGACTGAAACGTGTTTCTACTGCTCCCCTGAGTGAAGTCCACTGTTTCGAGTCCCAGGAGAATTTGGCAGGGCACAAGCCCCTTCCCAGCTCTCTCCTCTGCTCATTCCCTGAGCACATCTGGTCCAGGGTAGCCCAGACCCCTTGGTGGCCACTCAACAGCCTGTTCCCATGCAGGCCACCTAGTTCCGGAGACTTCATGTCCCCGCCTTAACTGTTCCCCTCCAGGGCTCCCGTCACTGGAGGAAGTGTGCTCAGCATGGACCCAGGGAGCCGGGAGTGAGGTTTGGCACCTCTTCTTGGGAGAGGTCAGAAAACAGAGGTTCTACTGGAGGATGAGGATGTGCAGAACAGGGGCCTCTCCAGACAGGCTGACTCAAATCCCCCAGGAGGCTGAGAAGCTTCCGACAAGACAATCTTGGGCTCAGCTCTGAAGGCCAAAGATTCTTCCTTCCAATCCTCTAATCCTCCTGTTTCCCTTCTTCCATCCTTCCAAGAAATAGTCATTAAATACCTAATGTAAGCCAGGCCTGGATCTGAGTACTAGGGTTACAGCAGGGAACAAACCAGACACATCCCTGCCCTTGGAGTGGGGGGTAGTAGAGGTGACAGATGCTGAAAAGTGAAGTAAACAAACACATAATAAGGAAGGCAAACACATCTGGAACCAGGCTGCCTGGGTTTGAATCCCAGCTCTGCTGTGTGACTGTGGGCAAGTCACCACACTTCTCTGTGCCTCAGCTTCCTCATCTGGAAAATGGGAGTGATCATTGCTCCTCCCTCACGGAGTTGTTACAAGGATTAAATGTTGGTAATGGGTTTATGTTGGCAGTGTTTCAGAAGCATGCCGGGTTCATGGAAAGCTCTATATAAATGCCAAAAAAAATAAAATGAATTTAATAGCGGGTGGTGATTTGTTCTGTGAATAAAACATAAAGAGGGTCATCTTCTCAGAGAAGCTTCTTGGAGTGAAATCTTTAAAATAGAATCCCCCTGCCCCAGCATGTATGCCCTGTTCCACCTTTGAATGGAGACCTGAATACACAGAAAGCATCACAGGCAATGGGAACAGCAGATGCAAAGGCAGGAGGATCGCTTGAGTCCAGCAGCTCAGGGCTTCAGTGAGCTGAGTGCATCAGTACACTCCAACCTGGGTGACAGGGTGAGACCTCCATCTCCATAAAAAAAGAAAAAAAGCTGGTGGTGGGCAACTTCTAAGGGTCATACTCCTTGCCAGATGCTGTGGGAGTAAGATGGCCCAGTCACTGCCTGCATGTAGAGAAAGAGCGTGCAGGAACAGATCGTGGCATGGTCAGTATTCTGAGATGTCACCTAAATGCTAGGCTTCCGGCAAACTGGCCATGCTGGGCTTGCATTACCGAACAGCGTTATCCAAAGTCTCCACCCCTCCCTATTGTTCCCTGGGGTAATAAGCCAGCTAGAATTTGCCATCAAGTTTGCCGGGGGTCTCTATTGTGGAAGAAATAAGTGCAATCCCATGAGAGAAAGAGGAACCAAGTCATTCTTACTTTCAGCTTTCATAGGAGAGCATGTATTTCTCTGTGGACACAAAACATTTTCATAAATGAGTCATTTTGGGTCTCCTGCCCAGCCCTGTTGGTCACTGAGTGTGTGGCCCTGGCTCCACACAAAGCAAAGGGAAAGGGCTGGGGAAATCAGGGCACGCTTCCTAGAGGAGGTGGCATTTGAGCTGAGCCTTGTAGGGTGTGAAGCCTTTGCCAGATGGAGCAGTCGAGGGAGACGACATATCTGCAGAGGCACAGAGGCTTGATAAAGTGTGGATAGGGGCTATGTATTGTGTGTGTTTGTGTTGGGGAGGGAGAAGGCAGATGCAGCTAAGGAAAGAAGAGGGTTTCAGATTGTGAGATCCCTGCAAGCCATCAACTTTATCCTGTGGGCACTAGGGAGCCATGGATGGTTTTAAGCAGAGGGTATCATCTTTCTAAAGATTCCAGCCTCTAAGCTGGGTGTCTGATGTGGGGACTGTGTTGGAAGAGGAGAGACTGGAGGGAGGAGAACAGCAAGAGGCCTGATGAACTGAGGGCATGTCTACCAGCCCCAGGCTGACCCAGAAGGTGCAGTCTTTGGGGGCTCCAGGCATCAGGATGTCCCATCAGAGAGCCAGGAAGCCCGGCAATCTCTTTATTTTTCTTGAGGATTTTTCC
Organism: Cebus imitator; assembly: GCF_001604975.1. Classification (NCBI taxonomy): domain Eukaryota; kingdom Metazoa; phylum Chordata; class Mammalia; order Primates; family Cebidae; genus Cebus; species Cebus imitator. The sequence goes on from NW_016107323.1 coordinate 5,304,298, forward strand.
TCAGCCCACAGGGACTGGTTTGCTTCAAGAGCCATTTCCATGGCAACCACCAATGTCCCAAGAAAGGCCTTGAGTGAGCAGAGGAGTGAGGGCCAGAGAGACTCAGATGGGTCTTCATGGAAGAAGCTAGGTCACAGAGGGGGGCCCACACTGGCCAGTCCTGGGGGCTGGGACCCATCTTCCCCTGGAGTCGTGATGCCACAAATAAGCTATGGTTGCCATGGCAACACCAAGTCCCCATCCCTGGGCCTCATGGACCCAGGGCTTTTCGGCAGGGGGGTGGGCAGAGATAGGAAGGAGGCAGTGCTGGGGGAAGCCAGAACCTGCAGTTCACCAGGCAGGTACATCCCAGGACATGTGTGTGAGGCAGGTAAGTTCGAAGACCTCCCCACACACACACTGTCAGATGACTAAGGTGCAAACGAAGGAGTCGTCTCTGGGATCTGGTTTGGGGTTCTGGAAAGGCATCGCTCACCGCAAATTGATGCTGGATACACGCTGCTGCTATGCCTTCAATGCCACCATCAGGAATGAAGGTTCTGCTTTCAAATTTTCTCCAATGAACTGAAGTCGATGTCATGATGACGACGATGGAGAAGCAGAGGCCCACACACAAAGAGGAAAGAGCTTTTTGGCCACAGTTATATGGCAAAATGGTAGCAGGACTGTGGCCCAGATGCCAAAACCATCCCTACTATGTCAGATTCAGTTAGTGGCTGACATGAATGTGTGTATGTGCGCGTGTGAGATATTCACACTTCCAAGTGCTAGGGAGACCAGGCACGGTGGCTTACATCTGTAATCTCAGCACTTTGGGAGGCTGAGGTGAGAGAGTCGCTTATAGCCAGCTCAAAACCAGCTTGGGCATCATAGAGAGACCCTGTCTCTAGGGGAAAAAAAATTAATTAAAAAAATTAGCCAGGTGTGGTGACACACACCTTGTTGTCCCAGTTACTCAGGAGGCTAAGGGGGGAGGATCGCTTGAGCCCAGGAAGTCGAGGCTGCAGTGAGCTATGATCACACCACTGCACTCCAGCCTGGGTGACAGAGCAAGACCTTGCCTCCTAAAAAGATAAAAAGGTGCCAGGGAAAATATGCTGAGGGGAAAGGGCAGCACAGAGAGGGAGGGCTGGTGGAAATGAGGGGCCGCAGGAGGAAGGCAGGCCACTGAGCAGAGGCACTAGGCTCCTTTCCTCTTGGACAGCCCAGTGAGGTCAGCAGCCCAGGGTCACTGACCCAGGACAGGGCTGCAGGACTCATGTGAAGCACAGGCTGGAGGCAGGGAGGGACTGCTGGGGGACCTCAGAGGCCAAGTCCTTCCAAACCAAGCTGCTCCCTGTGCTCCCGGAGTCCACTGCTCCTGAGCATGGTCCAAAGCACGTGGGCATCTGCGCTTGCAGGTCCCTCTGCCTGGGGTGTGCTTTCCACAGCAGCCCCTCACTCCCCCACAGCCTCACATGCACAAATCCAAGCAGAGCAGGCAGCAAGTTGACAAGAGGAGAGAGAGCCTCCTGCCACGTGCCAGGCACCTAGCTGGGAGCTTGACACTCCCTCATCTCTTCACGTCCTGACAACCCACCTTCCCCCTGGCCTGAGGAGTGGAGGAACATTACCCCTATTTCACAGATGTTGAAACTGAGGCTCTGAAAGGAACCAGATCAGGATCACCAGCCAGTGCCTGGTGGAGCTAGGACTTGAACTCAGATCTGTAGGAGCCCAAAGCATCTATGCCCTTATCACAGTACTTCCAAGCATAGTGGACGGGCTAACGGGTCCCTTTTACTATAGACTGTGAAAAGTGTGCAGGCAGTGTTCCTTCCTCTCCCCAGGACTGAAATTACCATACATCCTACCGGCACAGCTTCTCCACAGGGAAGAGCCCTCACCCACTGCCTGCCACGAGGTCCTGGGGTGCAGCCCTGGGGTGAGAGTCCGGGGCTGATGGTGTCCGCCGCCTGCTTATTAGGCACTGATGGCAAACTCAGTGCTTCCACTCACAACAAACCTTCAAGGTAGATATTTTCATTCTCATTTTTCAAAGGCGGAAATTAAGGCATAGAGAGGCAAGGGCACTGACCCACGATCCCACGGCAGAAGGGGGCAGAGGTGAGATTTGAATCTGGGCTGTCCTGACTCCGGAGTCCACGTCTCAGTGACGGTGACTGTCCCTTAACGCAGGGTCCTGTGATCTTTGACCAGTTGTCCCCACTCATGCACCTGTCCCCACCTTGCACACTCATGCCCCTACCTCATAGACTTGGGGTACTCAGAGACTCCAACTCACCCCCTCTGCACAGTCTCCACACACCAGCCAGACTCCCAAGGCCCGGGGCCTGCAGAGGCCTGTCCAGCCACATGGAGCTTTGAAAAATCCCAGAGCCCTGAGCTGCCCCAGAGGCCTCCTGCCTAGGCTGCCAGCCCGGAGCACAGAGGCCTTGGAGAGCTCAGGAGGTTCTAGCCCCTTGGAATTCCCTGGCTCCAGCCCAGGCAGCTGACAAATGGACCGGCACCACTGCCAGCAATCAGGATGGTGGAGTGTGAGATCCCACCATGTTCCCAGGCACTGGGAAGGAGGGGCAGGCTGCCCTTCCTTTTGACTCTGTCACCAGGCTGTCACCTCTCCCAAAGCAAAGCCCAAGCCTTGACCTAGGTGGGGTCTTGCTGGAAAAATACCCCCCCCACCCTACCCCACCCCACCTTCTATGGAAAACAAAAAGCTGCTTGAAGACCAGAGAAAATTCTAGAATCCTAAAAGTGATATTGCTGGATAGGCTTCAGGCTTTGGGAGGGGTTTTGCACCCTCATCTTCCAGGAAAAGGGAAGTGGTTGAGTGCAGCTGAGAGCTTAAGTCCTGCTCAGTTGCAGCAAATCCGCATGTGAATCCCAGCTTGGCTCTTCACGTGCTATGTAATCTTGGGTCACTAAATCACAGGCTCCTCGTCTATAAAGGGAGTCAATGTGAAGATTTCATGGGATCATATATGTAGGGTGCATAGGGTGACCAGTTGTCCTGGTGTGCCAGAAACCAAGGGGTGTCCTGGGATGCAGAATGTAAAATGTTCAAACCAGAATGTCCAGCAAATCAGGGCCCACTCTGTGAACATGAGAGCCTGGCCCTTCCTCTGTTTTGTTTCAAGAGAGCTTTGTCTGGAGTCAGCTATGAGTGAGTTTGAAACCCCCACCAGTAGGACATCTAGAAAGACTTGTCAAGTCATTAGAAAGCTCTTCCCCTTTTTTACTAAACTGACCTTGAGCAGCCTGCCACATTCATATGTTGGTTTAGGTCCTCGAGTCACACAGGATGAGCCAGCCGCCTCCCTCCCCAGACAGCAGCCACTTCCTCCTTTTAACCTCAGCCAGCTCTTCCTCTGCACCATGCTTAACCCCTTCCCAGCTGACCCCCAGCAGACCAACCACAGTGTGAGATCCCACCCTGTTCCTGCTCTCCCGGGTTGGGGAGGGGTGCTACAGTATGCTTTTGCTTATAGGTCTGTCCGTTTTTTACTTATGTTCACTTATATATTGGCTTGATGCAGCTGTGGATGGGGGAGGTTCAAAAGAGGCTCACTTGTACAGGGAACATAAATTAAAGTAAAAGAAGGAAGGGAAACATGTGCAGAGGCAGAAAATGGAGCCAGGGCTAAGGGTGAAATGCGGGGATATAAGAAACGTCCTAAACACTGACAGTGGCTGGGCCATACACCGGACCCCCAGCTTCCTGAAAGGGGGACCGAGTTACATGAGTTCCATGCTGCTTGCTAAAAACCGAACCCACTCAGGGGAATGGCAAGGCCTCCTGATGCTAGGCGCAGAAGGACTGTCTCCAGAGGCCCGTGGAGAGAAGACATGGAGGACCTGACCATGGGACGGGACCTCCAGTTCCTGAATGTTTTAAGGGAGGCATCGAACACTCTCTGATGGACAGCACTGCCCCAGACTGCAATTCAGGCAAAGCCGCTTTTCCTAGATGTGACTCTGAGTTTCAGTCTACACATCTAGGGTACATGCATTGCTGGTATAATCCAAATAATTTTCTAGAATATCTGAGAAGAGGCCTAACCTGTGGCCTTTAAGTCATTCTCCCTGGTGTCGTTCTTTCAGAACTGAAGCCTTGGTAGCAGCAGCCGTGGTAAACGGGACACCGCTCCTCCTTTTATTCCCCCCATTTTTTAAATTTTATTTTATTTTAATTTTTGGAGATGAGGTCTTGCTGCATGGCCCAGGCTGGTCTTGAACTCCTGGCCTCAAGTGATCCTCCCACTTTGCCTCCCAAAGTGCTGGGCTTACCGGCGTGATCCATCATGCCGAGCCCAGGGGTCATCATTCTCTATGGCCCTTGCTCAAACACGGTCTTTCTCCACACCAGCTGAACGTGGGCCTGGGGCATCCTTACACTCACCTATCTGTGCACATGTTTTATAAAACAGACAAGCCCGACACAGACACGCTCGATGCATAGGTAGAGCGACCTTCCATCCTGGCTTGCCCAGGACAATTCCCGTTTATGCCTCTCGTCATTCTCAAAGTGCCCTAGTCTCAACAATAAATCCTATGGTTTCCCTACTCACAGATCACTCCCTCCTCTGCCCCAGAAGCTTCTGTATACTGACCTTGCCTACCCACTTGTGCCAGGCTCTAAGCTAAGCATATGTTCTGTGTCATTAAATTCCCACAAGGTCCTTTGAGGCAGGTACCACCATGATCCCCATTTGACAGATGAGGAAACCGAGGCTCAGAAAGCCTGTGGCTACTATTTCAGATGGTAGCCACGTGCCAGGAACTTTCCAGGATTTAAACGCCAGTTGGTTTTGCACAGAGACGGCTACTTTCACTACCTCTATTTTCCAGATGCAAAGATTGAGCCTTAGTTCACTGATAAAAGGGTGGCCTACCAAGGCCCTTATGGTTTCAGCCAGTAAAGAGCCACAGAATGTCCAAGTTTCAGAGTCAACTTCCTTTAGTCGGGGCTCCCGAGCTATGGGTCCCTGTGCAGGTGACATGGCCTCTCTGAGCCTTCATTTATCTCATCTGTAAAATGAGGATGAATCTCGCAACTTACTATTGGGTGAGTGAGAAGCAGAAGCAGGACCGGCACCTGGACCCTATGCCTCAGCCCAGCTCATATAGCTCTACCAGGAGGGGACGTGCTCCCCCCGGGAAGTTCACAATCCTCAGCAAAGCCAGTACATACTTCATGGAGTCACTGCAAAATGAAAATTCAACCCCTTATTCAAAAATTACTGCAAATTCAGGACGGCAGCTGCCAGGTGTTAAACCGAGGGCAGGCCTTCTGAGCCCTGTGTGGCTGCACTGGTCACTGGCCAGGATGCCGGCCCTGCCCCTCGGCTCTGGGGAGTTTGAGGGAAGAGCCCTCTCCACTCAGACCCCAGCAGGGCAGGGGCTTGGCAGGGTAGGTGATCTTAGGAGGAAGGAGGGAGCAGCACAGCCAAGAAAGGGCAGAGAGAACACAGGATGATACCTCCTCCATGTGGACAGAAAGAGATGGGGAGGAGGGGCAGGGAGAGGAAATGCAGCAGGAAGAGGAGAAACGCAGAGGGACTGGAAAGAGGAAGACAGAGGGGCCAGGGCAATGCTGCAAAGCGGAGGAAGAAAAACGAAGGCAGAGCAAAGAAAGTCCCCAGGGAGAGAGACGCCAAGGGAAGAGGAAAGGGACCAGGCTAAAGAGAGTCTTCTGCCAACCTCTGAGAAGGTTCGACCAGGCCCCACAGAGCCAGCTGGTGTGGGCAGGGAGGCGCCCTGTGAACGGCCATCCTCCTGGGGTGGGGGGCATTTAACATTTAAGAGCACAGGAAACGCAGCACTGGGGATTTCCAGAATTCCCAAAGATCAGGGAGCTACAGGCAAGGTGTCGTGTGGACCCCATAGCAGAAATGGGTGGGGCCTTTGCTTTGTGATGGAAAGTCAGAGCCAGGCGGCACAGCGTCAGACCAGGTACTAGTTGGAATCACCAGTGGGAGCTCAATCACAGCTCACTGCAGCCTCAATCTCCCTGGGCTCAAGTGATCCTCATACTTCAGCCTCCTGAGTAGCTAAGACTACTACAGGCATGCACCACCAAGCCCCACTAATTTTTTTTTTTTTGTACTTTGTAGAGATGGGGTTTTGCCAAGTTGACCAGGCTGGTCTCAAACTCCTGGACTCAAGTGATTGCCCCCACCTCAACCTCCCAAAGGGCTGGAATTGCAGGCATGAGCCACTGCATCCAGCCTCAATGTCATTGGTTGATTTTAACAGGAAAATGTGTGGTAGGCCAGAGGCAGTGTTTGGGAAGGTCCTGGCAGAGACAAGATGAGCTAAAAGCCAACCCAGGCTGTTCTCTTCATTGAGCATGGCTTTCAGTCATCATCTGCTCTAGAGGTTCTCTTTATCCACGGATATTAGTAGCAAGGAGAGCCCACAAAAACACACTGTCTTCCCTACAGACATTTCACCAAGGGCTCAAGGGTGCTCTTGGAATGAGATGGCACGTCCACTGTGAGACATAGCTATTGACCACCCACGGCCTCAGGAGGCCACCAGGAGCACATCACAGCCACGAGGATGATGTGGACACTGGCAGAAAGGGTGGGCTCTGTGTAAACCCCACGGGACTCTCTCGGCTGGTTTAAAGTGGGCCAAAGCTAGCTTCACTCTGACATCAAGGAAAGCTGTAGTCAGCTGGACAATAAATCCGGCCAGTTTGAAAACCCCAGATGCACTCATGTCACAAGGAGAAAATAGGAATGAAAACCACAGGCCTTCGAGTTTACAACACACACGCTATTAATATAATAACATCATTAGCCCAATGGCCAACCATCCACAATTCTAACTGGGTTTTTGAATCTAAATTGCTGACCAGGCATCACAACTCCATCTAGCTGGTGATGTCCAAATCATCTAAAAGTATAAAAAAAATAGAATGAAACATCTTGCTCCAACCTGCCGCCATCCATCCAGTTTCCTCTGTACCCACCTCCCTACATTCGCTTCTAATGTCTCCTTCCAGAGTTTCTTTGGGAAAATACATTCTCTTTTCATTTCATTTCTCTAATTTTGCATAAAAGGTAGTATACTAAACACACTATTTTGCAATTGGTCCTTCTTACTTAACAACATATCTTGGTGATGATTTCTTATTAGTATACAGGTATTGATCGACTTACAACCTATGCAACTTACGACCATTCGACTTTACGACCACAATCGCTAGCCACGACTGCTCCGCGTCTGGCAGCGCAAACGTTGCCCACCTGGGCGTACGACAGTGCAGACCACCTTCCGGCAGCACTACCATCTCCGCGTGCACCATTTCAACTGTACATATAGCCTACTCAACTTACGACCAAATCGTGTTACGACTGGTCTGCCGGTCCCAATCATGGTCGTAAGTCGAGCACTAGCTGTATTTATATGTACAGAGTGTCTTATCCTTTTTGATAGCTGCATAGTATTCCCTTGGTAGATTTGCCAACATTTAATTAACTAGTCCCAGGGATGGGCACTTGAGTTATTTCCAGTTTCTTGCTGTTACAATATTGTAATAAATCATTGTGTATGCTATAACGTTACAATTAACTACATATGTATATCATTGCCCACATATTCTTAATACAATCTGGAGTTCTCAAGGCTTGTTTTTTTATAATGAGCAAATGGGCTTTAAGCCCTCCTTTGCACTGGCTATGCTATGTTTTGATCCATTGAGAATATCCTTCAGAGCCGCTTAGACCTTCAGTCCCCATAGAATCTGGGCCATGTCTTTAGCACAAGGTCTGTCTCACGAGAAGTCAGGGAACCTCCGTTCTGATTCTAGCTGTACCAGCTGTTCCAACTCTCTGTCCTCAGTCTCCACATTTATCAAAGGGAGATGACAGCTGTTTGCAGGGTCGCTGTGGGGATCAGGAATCAGGAGAGAATTCGGTGGATATATGACAGTATCCACCGTGTGAGGGAGGTCTGTGCCTGAGGCCTCCTCGTCACCCCAGAGGGCAGATCTGGGCTCTGTGGGTTCCCAGAGAAGATGCCAGTCAGGCTGGAGGAGGGAGTCTCTGCAGAAGACACAGCAGCCACCGCCAGTGCCGGGTTTCCAATGTGGTCCCTGATCCCATAGTAGTCAGAGCCTGAGCCCACAAGAAGCTGTGTTCCAGAGGTGGCTTTGGTAGCCCCAAGCAGCCCTGAGGACTGCCAAGTTGAAGCTGTTTTCTGCTTTTATTCTGTTTTAAAATAAAATAGTGATCACATTCCCAGGGTGTAGAGACACCCCGCCCCTCCATGAATTAGTCTCAGCTTTCCCAGCCACTCAGGAAAGGATCTAGAGGAATTTTCCACCCATGGTTTATGCAGAACAAATCCTGGTGGGCAACAGTGTGCCCGCCCCGCTTCCAGGCGGAGTCATCATCTCATATCTTCCCAACTTGCCTCCCAAGGGCCCCGAGGTGCTGACAGAGGAGCCTTTGTCTCCCTCTTCCTGGCCCCCGTGCCCTTTGCCAAGAACCCTGGCCATGACATCTCTGCTGATGCAGGTTTCCAATGCTCCACAGTTTGTAGCCATGAGCAGAGATCTTTGAAACTTCCACCTTGCTGAGCCATGAAACCCATCACTGTCAACCCTCAGGGTCCTCTCCATCCCTCACTTTGCCCCAGCCTCCCAACAATGTTGAAGACCACCCCTACCTCACAGGTGAGTAAACTGAAGCTCAGAGAGGTCGAGCAACTTGTTGAAGATCACACAGCTAGAAAATGGAGGAGCTAGGACTCGAACCCAAAGCTATGTTCAGCGTGTGATGGTTAAGGATATAGGTTCTGAAGCCAGACCACCTGAGTTCAAAAGCCAGTTCTGTCATTTATTACCTGTGAGAGCTCTTTGTGGCTTAAATTCTTTCCTCAGTTTCCCAATCTGTAAAATGGAGCAATACGTACCTCACAAAGTACCTAACTCACAAATAGTATCTACCTCCTAAAGTTGATACTAGGATATAAAAAGAGAAGGAATATAAACAGCTAGAACAATGATACCTGGCCCATGGTAAGTTCTCAGTACATTATCCATTGTTATTGTGGTTGGTGTTCAGTATAATTAAGAATCTTACCATTATATGACATAGCCCCAGACATAAACATGGTATGATTGTAAGGGAGTACAATTTAAAAACCAAACAAAAAACTGCTCTCAGAATTTCTTTCACACGGAGGTATAAATATCTAATGGCACATTACATATTTCTCCTCCTTACATTCAACAAACCTTACTGAGCACCTATTATCTGCCAGGTGTCAGGCTGCGAGACAGAATACAAAGATGTAGTTCCCACTCCCAAGAAACCCAAAGCCAAGTAAGGGTGACAGACAATGAGTAAATCATGACAGAGCAAGCCCAGGGTGCTAGGGGGACCCACGGGCACAGTATCCAGCTGCCAGGCCAGGGAAGGCTGCCTGGACACAGTGAAATTTGAAGGACAAGCAGGAGTTGGCCAGTGGGCACCCCAGGCTGAAGTAACTTCAGAGGCACGAAAGCATTGCACTTTCACGTGACACAGCTGGAGAAGAAGGTTGTGAACTAAGTTGGGATTTAAAGCTGTGAGGGTGGAAACTCAGGCATGGTGTGGAGCAGAGGTGGAGTTTCAGCCAGAACATATGGACCTCAGTGTCTCCCTAAAAATCCCAAAGGGGTGGCCTGACTAGGGGACGAAGCCTTGAGCTTCCCTCCCTCAGCCCTGCGAGGTATGCCCCAGGTAAGGGGTGCTTTCTCCTGAGCTCCAGCAGGAGTTCCAACCCGCTCCAGGGATCTGTGACTCAGAATTAATATCCCAGGCCTGACTGTGAACACTTCTACCTCCACATTTAGAAAGAGCCAGAGGTGCCTGCCCACCTCCCAAGCCCCTCATATAATACATGTTTGATTACCCAAAGGCAAGAATTTCTCCTTCTACCTCCTTCCCCTCAGCCTCTTCCTCCTCCATGTCTCCTTCGGCAGAAAGAATCACAGACACTTGTTCCAATTTGGGCGTCCTCTCCCCAGCTCCCACCCTCCAGGAACCTGAGCCAGCGGCTTAGGAGAAACCAGCTCCTCAGGTCACACTGGCTCCACCCACTCATTCATTCATTCCACAAGAGGAATAGAAACGAACCCCAGAAACTCCAGCACAGCCATATTCAAAGAAACACAGTCCAGCAGCCAAAAGTGCTTGTAAATCTCCGAAATTTTTACTGCCACCTCTCGAAGAACAATAGAAGGGTATCATAGTGGATGTTTTTGGTGCCTGGGTCGTCTTAACTAGCAGGATCCCCCATCTGCCAGCTGAAGGGAATGTTAGAGGTTAGCAGCTCACAGCTGCCCTCTCCTCCTAAGAATTGCCCTCAGCAGAGCAGGAGCTGCGTCTCCCTGGCCGCCACAGGGTACAGTGCTCACTCCAGGGCTCCCGTGGGATCAGACTGAAGCTAGTCTCACCTGGGGCCACATCCTCAATACCCCCTTCCCTCAGTCCCCTTCTCCTGAGAGCAGAGCTTGGACTGGAGGAGGCAAGTTGCCTTGAGTGCAAACAGTGGGGAGGGTTGCCAAAAACCTCACTCATCCAAATAAATAATAATGTAATGCAACTTTTTTTTTCAAAATCAAAGTTACAGCTATTTAGGAGGCTAAGGCGGGCAGATCAATTGAGCCCAGGAGGTCAAGGCTACAGAGAGCTAGGATCATGCCACTCTACTCCAGCCTGGGTGACAGAGTGAGACCCTGTCTCTCTCTCTCTCTCTCTCTCTCCATATATATATATATATATATATATATATATATATATAAATTAATGAAAAAATTGCACGGTGAGCAAACATCAAAACGAAGACGGGCTCCCGTCCTGCACTTCCAAGCACCTGCATCACTCACCGCCCTCCACCCCTGACCGCTGGAGAGCACAACCTAACATAGCATGTGCACCCAAATCCCTGTCTCAGGCTCTGCTTGGGAGAAGCCCGATCTGAGACAGGTATCCGGATCAGAACCCACTGCAGGGGTTCTTAGAGCGTGCTTTGACTCATTCCTCTCCTGTATTCCCAGATCTAAGAGACTTTGATTCCCTTCCCTAGCTCTTCCCCACACAGCCCCCTTCCACTGAGAAAGGAGCACACACACGGTGATACAGTCTGAATGTTTGTCCCTCCGAATCTCATGTTGAAATCTGATCTCCAGTGCTGGAGGTAAGGCCTAAGGGCAGTGTTTGGGTCATGGGGGTGGATCCCACGCATGACTATCTCAGTGCTATCCTCAAAGTAAGGAGTGAGTTCTCCATTAGTTCCCACAAGAACTGATTGTTTAAAAGGCAGAGGCTGAGGGGAAGGTGGAAGAAGGAGGGAGGGAAAAAAGGAGAAATCTTTACTTTGGGGTAATCAGGAATATGTTATATGAGGGGCTTGGGAGGTGGGCTGGCACCTCTGGCTCTTTCTAAATGTGGAGGTAGAAGTGTTCACAGCCTGGGGCCTGGATGTTAATTCTGAGTCACAGATCCCTGGAGCGGGTTGGAACTCCTGCTGGAGCTCAAGAGAAAGCACCCCTTACCTGGGGCATACCTCCCAGGGCTGAGGGAGGGAAGCTCAGAGCTTTGTCCCCTAGTCAGGCCACCCCTTTGAGATTTTAGGGAGACATTGAGGTCTGAATGTTCTGGCTAAAACTCTACCTCTGCTCCACACCATGCCTGAGTTTCCACCCTCACAGCTTTACATCCCAACTTAGTTCACAACCTTCTTCTCCAGCTATGTCACGTGAAAGTGCAATGCTTTCGTCCCTCTGAAGTTACTTCAGCCTGGGGTGCCCACTGGCCAACTCCTGTTTGTCCTTCAGATTTCATTGCGTCCAGGCAGCCTTCCCTGGCTTGGCGGCTGGAGTTGATACCGTGCCCGTGGGTCCCCCTAGCACCCTGGGCTTGCTCTATTAATTCCCACAAGAACTGATCGTTTAAAAGAGCCTGGCACCTCCCTTTCCCCCTCTCCCTCCTTCTCTCCCCATGTGATGCCAGCTGCCCTTCCCCTTCCACCATGAATGGATGCTCCCTGAAGCCGTCACCAGAAGCAGATGCTGCTGCCATGCTGTTTGTGCAGCCTGCAGAACAGTGAACAAAATAAACCTCTTTTCTTTGTAAATTACACAGCCTTGGGTATTCTTTTATAGCAACGCAAAATGGACTAAGACACATGGTACTCATTTTATCCAATGGCCACAGCTGGGCACCTACTATGTGCCAGGTGCATTCTCCCCTCTGCAGTCCAGTCTTGGATCTGGCAGCAGATACCTTCACCTCCATACCTCATTCTGTCAGATTCCCCCTTCAGCCAGACAGTGCCCACCTGAATCCCCCACTGAGCTCTAAAAAGCTTAGCTTAGCCAACTTCACACCTTGGGATTTCACGAACTGGTTACGTTTCCCAAAAAGTTTTGAGACTGTCAGAGAGTTGCCACCTTTCTACATTTGCCGAGTAAGGACATTGCAAAACTAAAACCGCCCTTTACCAGCACCACCACTTCAGAAAAGAAACAACACATTAATACCGACGAAAACAGGTGAGATATAGACTCCTCTTTTTCAGCTGAAAACATTTCACTTTGAAAAGCTTACTCTACTATCTGTGATTTTCCCCCCACACCCCCTTTTTTTTAGCTTATCTGCAGACTGGTAAATGTGTGGACACAGCTAGGCTCCAGTGGGCTGGGGTTGTCAACCCTTCTGTTTGACATTGGGGGAAACTGAGACCCAAAGGACAGCTCTGCCTTCCCCATTTAAACTCTGGTCCCTGAATGTTTCCCTGAGGGAAACTGAGGAATGAGCAAGGTGCAGGGCAGACAGGAAGACTGGGTTTCAGTCCCGACTCTGCTCTAAATTCTCTGTGAACCTGCACAAGTTTCCGCCCCTCTCTGAACCATGAGGCTGCAAATCCTTCCGATGACACTGAGCTGGAAGGTGCCATCGGGTCCAACGTGTAGAGCTTGGGGTGCAGTCCCTGCCTGAGCTCACAGACAAGCTTGGCCGGAGAAACAGCACTGGATGCCAGTCCTCTTTCTCTGACATCCAATTTAGTGCCTCAGTTTCCTTTTCTGGATATGAGTTCTTTGATCCTTGCCAATTCCAGACTGCCACAGAGACAGTGGCACAGGGGCCAAGGGGAGAGAACTGGCAACAGCTAAGCCACCTGGAGGAAGACACTGGCCCCACAGCCAAGGCCTCTGATGAGAAGCACACAGGACTACTTCCAGCTCCAGAGAGACCAGGGGCCACAGTCCAGGCCTGGCAGGTCCCCTGCCTGTCAGATACCCAGCCCAGGCCAGAGGTCTAGGGCTCCAGCTGGGAGACCCCAAAGTTTACATCTCTGGGCAAACCAGGCATTTACCTGTCCCCAGTGGAAAGGTCCTTGGGGGGCCTAATACCGACTGGGTTCTCAGTGGTCTCTTTCTTCTGGGAGTTGGATGTGATCACATCTGTTGTGGAAGGACGTACATCTCAGCTGTCCAGGAAACATGTCCTGGCTGCTCAGTCACAGATGTAGGAAGGCAGATGAGAACAGGGCTCACCAAAGAGCCTTTTTCCAAGTGTTGTAGTGAAGACCGCCCGGGTTCAAGCCCTGGTTCTGCCACTTACCAGCTGTATGACCTGGAGCAAGTCACTTAACCTCTCTGTTTCCTCCAATACACAATGGAGAGGTGAGGGGAAGAGGATCCCATCACGTGGGAGCACTCCCCTCAGACCTGACAATCTGTGAGTTCTCTACAAGTTTCTCCAAACGAGCCACCCAGACAGGAAGCCAGTGCACAGACAAGGCCCCTCTCCCTGGAGCCAACCCAAAGACTTCCGAGGGCTCCCTTTCCATCTTTAAATGCACGGGCCTATTGCGGCACTGAATGCAAAGTTCCCAAGCTATTTTTTTCAAGCATGTACCCTCAAAATAATTATATGCAGTTTAAAAATAAAACATATGGCCTTGAAATAATTTCAGTAAGGGTTTTGTTTTCCCTAAGGGAAAGAGATTCCATTCTCTGAGGACTGAGGGTGCACCCTTCTGCTGTTGGGGCTCACTTGTTCATTCCCTCGCAAGTGTTTACTGAGCACCCACAATGTGCTGGGTGTAGGGGTGGTGGGCGGCCTGAGCACGCTTCCTCCCACACCTCCAGTCTGACCACAGCCAGCTCCCGGAGAGAAGAAACCAACAAGAACCCTGTCGACACCCCGGCCTCGAGAGCCCTCCCGCTGGGAACAGGTAAGTGCTTGGTTTTGCCCGAAGTTGCTGCACTCAGCCTCTGGAAGACCACAGCTGGTTCAGAGCACTGGCTGCGGAAGAAAGCAGGCGAGAGGAAACGGAGGAGGGAGCGGAAGATGGGGCAGCGGAGTTGGGGCGGTGGGAGGCGCACTGGGAGGACGGGGACGGGGCAGCCTGGAGATGCCCCAGCCTTTCCAGAGGGCTCCCAGGCACTACCACCCCTCAGGGAGCCAGAAGACACCCAGACAAGCCTTATGGGTCGTTCTGCAAACCTGTCCTGGGGGCCTGTCTTGGATTGTGGCTTCTTTCATTTCCCTCCCGTCCCCTCTCAATCACCTGAGAGGATGAACATCACAGCCACAGAGCTTCTTACTAAATCTGCGTCGTGGCCAGGGATATGGGTAGCTGGTAACAAACTAGCTCAGGCTGCGCACTCACTCAGCACAGCCCTGTGTAGACTCCCAGCAGGTGTAGGGCAACTGGCACCCCTTCTGCTACCAGCCCAATTCCAGCTTCCCCAGTGGATTCTTTTATGTAAATAGCTGGCTGTGGCAAATACCAAAAACAAGAAAAGAAATAAAACGTACACTCCCACGATCCATCTCCCCTGCCCCACCCTGACAGCCCTCTGAGGCAGCATCATCTTTACCCCCATTTTACAGATGAGGAAGCTGAGGCAACCAAGCAAGGAAGTCAAGGAATTTGAAGCCAAGTCACCAAATTCCAGAAGCTCTGTCCATGCACATGACCTTGAAATAATTTCAGTGAGCGTTTGGTTTTCTGTAAAGAAAAGAGATTTTTGCCATCCTGCCTCTCCAAACACACCTGGATAAAATGCATTTCTACACACACCAATCCAGCCACCAAGGCCGCATCTTCTCCCAGTCCCCACTTCCACCGCTTGCACAAGAAGGGAAGGAAAGTGGGTTGGAAGACAGTTTTACCAGTTCTGCAGAGAGTGGCAAGGATCCCCGGCTCCTCACCCAGGGCATGGGACATATTGGGGTAACCACTCCACCCCCAGGCTCTGTCAGAAAGGCTGGCAGGTGGGCAGGCAGCACAGACATGGTCACGGCAAGATTGCAACACTCGCCTCCGTGCCCTCCCAGGCCTGCCCTATTTCTCTGAAATCTGCTAATGTGCAGCTTTGTCATGTTTTTTTTTTAAGGCAACCCAATTCTGGCCATTCTGTCTACAAGAAAAGGGAAGAACAGAGGCCCCAGTGGAGATGCAAGGAAGTTGGAACTACAAATTTCTCCTATGAAATCGACTCAGTAGTTTTCTGTCCTCAGGTCCTTACAGCAGAGGAGGCTGTGGCTGGCTTGTCTCTGAGAAGATCCCTGGCCAGAAGCTTGGCCTTCCCTGTGCTTATGTTCACAGCACCCGAATGTCCCCCATCCTGAGCACTCTCTGCTGGCTTAAGGCATCCTGCTCGCAAGCCTTCCACTCCTGCAGGCTATCATCAGTTGCAGACACCTCAGTGTGAGTGAGTTTATTGCTTTGGTTTCCGACTGGCCATCTGGATGAGGACAGGCTCTGAACAATGGGCCATGACACGGATAAGTCAAGTACGGAAGATGAAAAGACAGTCCCATCAGAAAGGCCCACTACGCTGTGGTGCCATAATCAGTACAGAAAGGGTCTGCAAAGGCCGGGCACGGCGGCTCATACCTGTAATCCCAGCACTTTGGGAGGCCGAGGTGGGTGGATCCCCTGAGGTTAAGAGTTCGAGACCAGGCTGGCCAACATGGTGAAACTTTGTCTTTACTAAAAAACCAAAAAAATTAGGTGGGTGGGCGTGGTACATGCCTGGAGTCCCAGCTACTCGGGGAGGCTGAGGCAGGTGAATCACTTGAACCCAGGAGGTGGAGGTTGCAGTGAGCCAAAATCGTGCCACTGTACTCCATCCTAGGCGACAGATGGAAATTCCATCTCAAAACAACAACAACAACAACAAAAAGGCTCTGCAGCAGAGGAAAGGGGGAAAGGCCTGGAAATCATGGGGGTGCGGGGGGAGGATTCATGGACTCTGGAGAAGGGGACTGGGAGAACAGGGGCAGCCTGGGTGATGTGGCCTTGGGCACTCAGCTGATGTCTTTGAGCCTCAGTCTCTGAGCCTCATCATGGACAGGGGAAAGCTGGCTGCTAAGGGGCTGGGGGCTGGAACAGAGGAGGTGACTACAAAATTCAATAGCATTTCAGAAAGTATTTCCCAAGGACCTCTCATGCACCCTCCTTATTTTAAGTCCAAGGAAGTCTTCAGTATGCTTCTTTTACAAGCGGTCTACTAAGCACTGGGCCCGCTGCTATGTTTTCTCATGGATTAGCTAACTTAATACTCACCACACAACTCACGGCAGATCTTGTCATCAACTCTAATATAAAGTGAAAAAACTGATGCTGAGAGAGAGAGAGAGAGAGAGTGAAAAAACTGATGCTGAGAGAGAGAGAGAGAGGGAGAAACTGATCCCAGATCACCCAGCTGGTAATCAAGGGACTCAGTTTGATGGAAACCTGAGTTCAACCCAGGTTGAACCAAACATGGAACTGTAACATGGCAGAACCTACCACAGAGCAAAGCGCTACGGCTGCTAGAGGGAGGCTGGCTAATGAAGATGTTCTGAGGCCGGGCACGGTGGCTCATGCCTATAATCCTTCACTTTTGGAGGCCAAGGCAGGAGGAGCGCTTGAAGCCAGGAGTTTGAGACCAGCCTGGGCAACACAGAGAGACCCTGTCTCTATAAAACGTTTTAAAAAATAGCTGGGCATGGTGCCACATGCCTGTCATGCCCAGCTAATTTTTAAAGCATTTTATAGAGACAGGTGGCACATGCCTGGCTAACTTGGGAGGCTGAAGCAGGAGGATGGCTTGAGCCTGGGGGTTCAAGGCTGCAGTGAGCTGTGATTGTACCACTGCACTCCAGCCTGGGCAGAGTGAGACCCTGTCTCTTAAAAGAAAGAGACGTTGTAAATTAGAGAATGAAGGAGTGAGTGAACACACATCATCACTCTGGGCCTTCATTTCCCTGGCTGTAAAATAGGACTGTGTTTTCCCACCGCCCACGCATCTGATGGGTGTCTGTGAAGCCAGCGGGTGGGTACTTGGTTTATAAACAGCCTGCTGTGATCAGCCAGGAGGTAGGACTGGCCCCAGAGGACAATCTTGGAGGGAGGAAGTGGGATGGGCAGGAGCCCAGCCTGGACTCTGCAGGTGAAGGCTACCTGTCCCTTCTGCAGTGGAACCGATGCAAAAGGCTGTTGGAAGGAAGAACGAGAGGCGTGGTGGCTTCCTGGGCCCCAGGGAAATGTGAAGCACCCGTCGGGGTGGGCAGGGCTGAGAAAGTGAGGATCAGAGGCCAGCCTGCCAGGACGTGGAGGGTGTCCAGGGTCCCAGCCTGACAATCTCCTCCCCAGAGACCTGTCAGAAGCCCCGGGACGGGGAGGGGAGAGTGTCCCCCACCAGCCCACCTCACAGGCTGCTCATAGCTGTTCCCTCCCCTCCTCAGAGTCATGTTTCTGATTTCCTGATTTCCTTCACATCTGAGGCTTTTCATGGGAGCAGAGGGAAAAACAGTAAAAGAATGACCTGTGTGGGCCAGACAGGCCCGGCTTCCCCTGGGAGAAGTGAGGCCAGCAAGTCAAGGTCTCCATCCAGTCCCTACCATGTCTTTTGGCCAAGGCAGGAAGTCGAAAGGGAAAAGCTTGGCATGAAACTATGACCTTGGCATTGCCTACAGCCGGCATTTCTTAGCCTTTCATGGTTCAAGAGTGCTGGTCTCCCACACCCCTTCCCCACCAGGCCAGGCCCTGGCACCAAGGCCGCGTTTTGCTTTTTAGCCCCAGCTCTGGGCCACACGTGATCTTGTTTAACCCCACAATACCCCAGTGAGGAGAGCCCTGCGATGGTCCTGCTCTGAAAGTTGAGGAAACTGAGGCTCAGAGCAGTTAAGCAACTCTTCTGAGGCCTCCCAGCCAGCACGCGGCTGAAATGTGTTTCAAAAGAGGTCTGTGAGGAAGAGAGCAGCTGCCTCTATCCACCCCGTGGCCACCCCTTCCGACTCAAGGGAAGCTGACGAAGCTTATTCTTCGTGACCTAAATCCCTGACAGCTGAAGAGGCCCCCTGTGAGTTGAGTCTGTCATAAAAGAGACTGAAAATTCCCTGCACTCCCTGAAGACCTGTTCTTGACGTCAGTCAGCCATACCTCCCCTGTAGCTAGGAGGCCGGGGGACCCTTTAATGCCCAGCCTGGATGAGTCTGGCTGCCGCGGCTGGTCACCAAAGCTGCTTCTCTCCAGTAAAGACATCACCAAATTGCCTTGGGCAACACAAAGGTGCCGTCTTAAATCAACTCTCCTTTAGGGTTAGACCTAAGGAGACACCTTGTTCCTCCCAGCCTCTATGCCGAGATCCATCAGCAAGTCCTGGTTGTGGAGGGGCAAGGTGGACCCACCATTCAATCAAGAAAGCCACCAATGGAGAGAAAGACTCTCTTCTCCAAGCTGGTTTATGGGCATGCCCACTGGAATTTCAAACTCAATTAGCTTCAGGTTGTCTGGAATCTTCCATTGTCCAAATGTTTAAGTTTCATCAACTGAGTTTGGAGAGGGCAAGGGTTGAGGGCAGCAGGATGCTTTTCCCCGGGAATGAAGCACACTGGTCCACCTGGAAAATTGGGCGGGGCCTTCAAGGCCCTGACAAGCATTCTGACCCCTCCTGCCATCCCTGCTTCCGGCCCACCACGCCAGACACCCTGCACTTACCAAGCCTCTGGATCTGTGTCCATGCTGCTCTCCCTGCCAAAAATCTCTCTTACGTCTAGCCAGCTGCTCCTATAGGCAACTTAAGGCCAACTCACCCTCTGCACCCAGCTCAAAGACACGCTTCCTTCTCGAAGCAATATTTCCCGGCTTCCCCAGTGAAAGCTACATCTACTTCGCTCCCCCAGTACTTTGCACACTAAATGTATCAAGCAAGTATAAACGGGAGGGTATTTAAGAATAAGTACTCAGTGAAAATGGCCCAGGAGTCACCTACTGTTCTGAACGGATGATGAACGGAATCATCACGGGTGACTGACCTGTGAGTAAAGTCTGCCCTGAGCACCCAACATGAAAGCCAAGCTTCTGGCTAGATGGGGCCCCTCCTGCCTGTTCACTCACCTGTCTCCCCACTTAACGGGGAGCTCCCTGTATCTCATGCTCCCAGCACACTGCTGGTGCTCAGTAAGTGCTTGTGAAGCGAACGGAGGCTCTATACCCTCTCTCCACTACCTCTCTGTGCTCCTTTAGACAAATCCTTTCTGAGTTTCAGTTTTCTCATCTGAAAAATGGGAGTGTAAACTAACTTAGGGTGACAAATGGTTATCTTAGATGGCCACTGCCATTCGTTGTTTTAAGATGAAGATGGCAGACTGTCTATAGACTTTAATATCCCACCCTGCCCCAATACTCACATGGCACTCCGCCCATCAAGAAGTGGACTCTATTTCTCCTCCCCTTGCATCTGCACTGGCATGGCGAGTTGCTGTGACCAACAGAAAGTGGCAGCAGTGATGCTGTGCTAGTCCCAGCCTAGATCTCCAGATGCCAGCAGCTTCTGCTATCAGTGTTGCAGAGCCCTGAGCCTCCTGGGAGAGAGATCCAAGCAGTTCTGCTGGAGAGATGGGTGTGTGTGTGTGTGTGTGTGTGTGTGTGTGTGTGTGTGTGTGTATGAGAGGGAGAGAAAGAGAGCACACACAAGTTCCGGGATGTGAGATCATCTTACATAACCCAGCCCCAGTCAAGCTCCCGGCTGAATGCAGCCCATAAGTGATGTAAGCAACACTACATGGAGCAGAGATGCACTGTCCCCACGGAACTCTGCTCAGCTGCAGAATCATAAATGCATAAGTCAGTTCAAGCCACTAAATTTGGGGGTGGTTTGATCCACAAAGATAAACAACAAAGACATCTGGGCTCAACTAGAGGAAAAGTCATGACTGATGTGTGATGTCTGCCACAGCATGCAGTGAGGGGTGTGTTCTTCCATCCCTGGACTACATCATGTCAAGGTCAATGCCAATTCAATGTCAATTCATGATTCTTCTGAGGCCTTCTGGAAATGAAAGTTCCATATTCAGAGGGAATTCATCCACCATCAGAGAGAAACCTGAACCCCAGCAGGGATCCAGTGGGGACTCTGGAAAGACTAAATGGACCAGTGAGGTAGCCCCTCTTGGGGCATATAAACAGTGACTTGGAAAGAAAGTAGAACAGTTGGTAGCAGGGCTGGAAGCAGAAAGAGGTAGAAATGGAAGACACTGAGCCCCACTGATAGTAGAACAGAGCAATGGGGGCTGCAAGCTCTTGCAGCTGAAGGGATAGAGATCATCCATCTCTCAAGCCAACTCACATCCTGAGAGCCTTCCATGTCAAACACAAGCCTGGCTGGGCAACTGGCCCCCCCTGCCCTCCTAGGTAGCATGCACATCCTCAAAAACGAACCTCCTTTCTTATAGGGGGAAAGAGAAGGAGCCCTCCTGCTCCTTGCAGCCCATGAGCCAAACAAACATGTCTCCCTAGCACAGGACAGAGATAGAAAGGTTCTCATAACTAGAAATCACCAGTACCTGGCATGGAGAGACTCCATCTGGAAAGTTAAACTGCTGGGGGATCATTTGTTCATGTAGAGCCTCTTACCAGGTGCCAGGCACTGAACTCTTGCTATCTCCTTCCATCCTAACAACTACCCTATGAACTACATGCCACTGTCCCATTTCACAGATGGGCGAACCCGCTCGCTCAGAGTCAGCAGGTTCATAAGTGCAGGGACTTGCATGCAGTCTAAATGATGCCAAAGCCTGGGTCCTGGGTCAGCCCTGATCATCACTGAATACACCCTGGTAAAGCCTCACTGGTTGCTAACACTTGTGTCCAGTGCTCTGCTGAACCAACTCTCAATAGATGGCCATCTGAACTCCTAATATCAAGAAACAATCAGATCCAGACCAACGTCACTGGTAGACAGAATAGTAGATCCCCAAAGATGTCCACATCCTAATCCCCAGAACCTGTAAATACATTATCCTACATGGCAAAAGATACTTTGCAGATGTCACTAAGAACCTTGAGATGTAGGGATTATGCTGGATTACCTATGTGGGTTCAGGGTCTTTAAAAATGAGACCGGGAGGCAGGAGGATCACAGTGATTTGGTGTGACAAGAACTCAACCTGAAGTTGCTGGCTTTGAAGGTGGGGGAAGGGGGCCACGAGTCAAGGAATGTGGC
Organism: Cebus imitator; assembly: GCF_001604975.1. Classification (NCBI taxonomy): domain Eukaryota; kingdom Metazoa; phylum Chordata; class Mammalia; order Primates; family Cebidae; genus Cebus; species Cebus imitator. The sequence goes on from NW_016107323.1 coordinate 5,325,803, forward strand.
AGCCTCTAGAAGTTGGAAAACGAGGGGAAACAGATTGTCCTCTAGGGCCTCCAGAAGAGATGCAATCCTTGATTTTAGCCCAGTGAAACCCATTTGGGACTTCTGGCCTCCAGAACTTATCAGATAATAAGTTTGTGTTGTTTTAAGACACTCGGTTTATGGTTATTGTTAAGGCAGTAACAGGAAACGTCCACACTTGCTACCTGAACTCACTTCATCTAACGCTCAGGAATTCATCAATTCTGATAACTGTTCAAACCAATTCAGGTAACAAAGGATAGGCATTGTCCCCTGCCCTTATTCCCTCACCCAAGTCATTTACTGAGCACCTACTCCAGGCCAAAGAACACGGCAGATACTCTCTAAACAACCCTGGACGGGAGAAAACTGAGGCCTAAAGAGGTTATGTGATTATGTGACTTGCACATGCTCACAAAAGCAATAGGTAGCCGGGCGTGGTGGCTCACACCTGCAATCCTCGCACTTTGGAAGGCCAAAGCAGGTGAGTCACTTGAGTTCAGAAGTTCGAGACCAGCTTGGGCAACATAGCGAGACCCCGTGTGGCGGTTAATCCTGAGTGTCAACTTGATTGGGTTGAAGGATACAAAGTATGAACCCTGGGTGTGTCTGTATGTGTGTGTTGCCAAAAGAGATTAACATTTGGGTCACTGGTCTGGGGAAGTGGTCTGTACCCTTAATCTGGTGGGCACAACCCAGTTACCTTCTTGAGAATAGAAAGCAGGCAAAAAAAAACAAACCTGAAAAGGAGTGACATGCCTAGCCTCCCAGCCTCCTCTTTCTCCCGTGCTGGATGCTTCTTGTCCTTGAACATCAGAGTCCACGTTCTTCAGTTTTGGAACTCAAACTGACCCTCTTTGCTCCTCAGCCTGCAGACGGCCTATTGTGGGACCTTGTGATCATGCAAAGTAATATATAATAAACTCCCCTTTATATAGAGAGAGAGAATCCTAAGAGAACCCTGACTAATACACCCTGTCTCTATTAAAAAACCCAAAAACTAGCCAGGCATAGTGATGTGTGCCTGTAGTGCCACCTACTCAGGAGGTGGGAGAATGATGGGAGCCCAGGAGATTGAGGCTGCAGTAAGCTGTGATCATGTCACTACACTACAGCCTGGGTGACAGAACAAGATTTTGTCTCAAAAACTAAAAAATCAATAGGTGTCAAACCCAGGATTACAATCCACAGGGCCTGCCCTCTCCTCACGACACCACACCCTCTCCCCCATTGACCTCCTGTTTCTCAGACCCCTGACTTCCTGTTTCTAGGACCCCTGGGTGCTAGCTGTTGTTTTTCACCCATCTCCCCACCCACCCATTTCCTTGCACGAGGGCTCCTCTCAGCAGGAGCCCAGGGCTGGAATCTGAGTACCCAAGTCCTATACTCTAAGAAAGCAGAACCGATTCCAACATTCTGCCTGGAGAGCAGCTGACCTCCCTGCTGAGTCAGCCCCTGGTACTTCCAGCACTGCCAGAGACTGTCTATGGTGGAGCCAGCGAGGCCCAGGGCCCTCTCCAGCAGCGGAGCCCAAGACTTCTCCTTGGGGCCAGACATGGAGATAAGAGACTGGCCCAAATAACATTTTCTATTCTGGGAACCCAAGATCACAAGTCACCAAATGTCCATACCAACCCAAATGTGCAAAGGCCAATCTCAAAGCTCACTTTCCCAAAAATAAAAATAGAAATGCCTTCATTGAACTGACCACGTGCTGTACTCAGTGCTTGATGGACAGGAACTCTTAACCTCACCATAACCCTGCCAGGCAGGCACCCATAGCATGCTCACCTTACAAATGAGGAAGCTGAGGGGGTCGGGAGGTTAAAGTTCAGAGCTGGAATCTCACCTCTAGGGCACTTGGATCTGGGATCTATCATCACCACAGTGTGCTGCCAGCCAGTGCCACCCAGACGCCAACATTTCTTTCTTTGATAGCATCCCGTAGAATTACTGCCTCTTGATTCCATCTGACAGCACAAAGATTTCTACTTTTTCTCAATCTGTGCCCATTGCTGCAAAGATCTAGAGGTTCTACAAAGAAATAACTGATTTCCTTCTATTGCCTGAAACCAGCATGTCCTGAGTCCAGCAGTAGCACAAAGGGGCTGCCAATGACAGGACCTCTTCACTGCATCTCAGTCCTGGCCTAGGGCCACTCCCTCAGCAGGGGGTATGGAAAAAGTCCTGGGCTGGAAACCAGGTGTTTCAACTCCTAATCTGGCTAAACAATTTTGGGAATGTCACATACCCAGTCAGAGTCTCACTTTCCTCATCTCTCAAATGGGTTCCTGTCCTTCCATCGTTCTTGCCCTATGGAGGGCCTGACATATAGTAGACGCTAATAAATGTCTGTTGAATGAATGAATAAAAGCCTATGTTACAAGTTCGTCTCTCCTCCCCTGAGGGCCTCAAAGACAGGAAACAGGCCTGATTTGTCTCGTTTTCTCACAGTGCTGCAGCTGTCACTCCCACATGGGTTGATTCACACAGGAAATTGCTCCCAAGCACCCACTATGTGGCCAGCCTAGTTGAGGCCTCAATGTCTTCCAGAACCACACGACACCCTCATGCTCTATCCCTACTGTTCTTCACAGCCAGTGGCTGTAATACTAGGTCACACTGGACTCTGCAAGCCAGACCCAGGACAACCACCCAGCTTCCTTACAGTCGGCAGCCTTGGCCCATTCTGGGAAGTTTGACCATGATTCCTGAGCTTTCACTTCCCTCATGCCCAGCCCTGGGGGAGCCCAGCCCAAGGAAAATCCCTACTCTAACCACACCATGTATACATACATGTACACCAACATTCAAATGTGCAATGCGACCCTGGGACAAGAATAAGGTTTTTTCAGTTCAAATCTCATTCTTTTGCTATGAGCTGTGTGACCTTAGGTAAGTCCCTTTACCTCTCTGAGCCTCGTTTTCTTCACCTATAAAATGGGGATGATAGACCTAAAGCCTTGCCATGCAGGGTTGTAGGGAGATTCAACAGGATAATGGATATAAATACCTTTGGCTTAATAACCACGACATGCCCTATCAAATCATTATTCTTATTTCCTTTTTCCAGAAGGGAAAGAGAATGGCAGTTGCCTATGATGTTTTCAGAAAAATCCATGTTTAGGGGCCTGGAGTCTGGAAATTTACTTCATATATTTGATGGGAATGACCTTGAGGATGGGTGATGTTTTGAGTCCAACATCACCATGTTAACTAAGATTGACTATTGAAAATGTAGACTTAGAATCAAAGAATGGAAGCAACCAAGAGGTCACCATATTTGTGACAGAGACAGGTAGCTGTCCACAATAATTCATTCTCCCTGTCCACAATACATGATTGTGGCTGGGAAAGAGCTGCCTTTGCCAAGAAGCTCAGATTTTTGTAACTCCATGTCCTGGCCGCCTTTGCAACTAGATTGGCCATATGATAGTTCTCACGTGCGATGGAAGAGGCGCCTGCTGCTTCCAGGCCAAAGCAGATGAGCGAATGTGCCTGCCACCTCCATACTTTCTTTTGTCTTCTGCACCCGGCTCCAGACAGTGAGGATATCCAAGGAGACAGTGGGACCACCAGATGAATCACTGAAGTGAAAGAGGATCAACCTCCATTCAGAATTACCTGCCTTACAATAAAGCTCTGTTTTGCTTCAGCGCTTATGCCTTTGGGGGCCTATTTGTTACTGCAGCTACTATGCTACTGATACACCATTTGACCTCCTTATTTACAGATGAAACTATTGTGGCCAGAGAGTGGGAGTACCTTGTTGAAGGTCACACAGTAAGCTCAACAAATGTCTAGAAGTTGGTCTCTTAACTCCTTAGAGTAGAGGAGTTGCAGTTTCCTGCCTGCCCCATGGAGCTACAAAGATTCTTAGAGGCCCTTCATCAACAAGGGTGAGATTTAGTGGCAGCCTGGAGTCCTCCACCTCTGCTTCAACGAGAATAACACCACTTTTATCTGTTTTCAAATTGTACTTCCCCATAGACTTTCATTTGTGGAAAGGATTCTGTGGCTGAAAATAAGTTCAAAGCCCCTACACTGGGCGATTGGTAACATGATCTGACTTTCTATGGTACTATAAGACAAAGTTTCACTTCTTCTCTGCCAAACCTTCTGGCCTCAACTGCTGACACAGAACATGCGGATTCACAGAAGTCCATGAATATTTGCTTAGAAAGGAAAAAAGAGACCTCATTGTGCAGCAAAGAACCCAAGACCCTGGTGTGAACAAAGGGCAAAAAGCAAAGACTTTTAAGTAATCTAGGTTGGTGGTTCTCAAGTTTTGGGGTGCATCTGAATGACCTGGGGTGCTGGTTCAACATGCAGACACTCAAGCCTCATCCACAGAGATTCTGATTTCCAAACTAAAGCTTTAAGAAACACTTGCAATTATCCTGATGCAGGTGGTCTAGAGATTGCACTTTGAGAAGCTCTGAGTCTACTTCATAGCCTCACAACTGGCAGCAATGACTGCACCACTGTGGTGTAGCTCAAAGAGAGTGAAATAGGCTTTTGGTTTTCTTGTACATCAGTGGGAATGACAGCATTAATAATCTACTAAAGAAACCAATAATAACTTCCACTTGGCTCAGATGACTGCCACAGGTACAGACAAACACAATCAGAACAACAGCTAATGTTTATAGAGCCCTTATTTTACAACAAACCTCTGTCTACTGCTTTACATGTATGATCTCACTTCCTCTTTAGAATAATCTTATGAGGCAGTTACTGACCATATTCCCATTTTATAGATGAGGAAATTAAGGCACAAAGATAAGGAATAACTTATTCCATGTCACACAGTTGGCAGGTGGCAGACCAGTTCAAACCCAGCCTTGGAGTGATAATAATATCAGATAATATCATCCTTATTTACAGATATTATTGTGGCCAGAGAGTGGGAGGATCTTGCCTAAGACCAAGCTGCCCCTTCTTGCACAATGTTCTGTCGCCTCTTGCGGGGAGGTCTAGCATCAGAGCTCTCCAGGCTTCAGTTTCCTAATCTGTAAAATGGGCATGTTACTAGAACCTTCATCATATGGCCATGGTAAGGATTCGAGAAAATCATCTCGAGAAAGTGGTTTGCAAACTGAGAGGAGTTATTAGGTAAACATCTAAGAGATGGGGCTTTAGTTCAACTTCCCCCACCCCATTTTACAGATGGCAAAACTGATTTATTCAACGAACACTATTCAATGACCCTAATATATGTTAGTTTTTATGCAGGGGACTGAGGATACAGAAAAAAAGCAATATCCCAGATCTAGCCTCCAGGAGCCTCCCGGCTAGAATGAGAGACAGACAAGATGACTGGTCATTAGAGCACAGTGTGGCAGGAGCGGTGATAAGGGAGGGACAGGCCCTGGGAGAGCCTTGCAGACAAACCCTGACCCAGTGCAGGTGGGGACCTTCTCAGAACAAGTCAAGCCGGAGAAGGGCAGGACTTGCCCAAAGGCAAGGTTATCTATTCCCTGAAGCCTTAGGGGAGTCCAAAGAAGGTCCCTATACATCAAGAGATAACTCTTCCTGTGGGCCTCCTGAGTGTCTGACATACCATTTGAGTGTCACTAGTTTAGGTTAAACCTTTTTTCCAAAGAAAAACCCAAGCTGCCTCCTCCTCCGCCGGAGGTATGAATGACCCAGTCCCACTCACTCAGCAGCCAAGGCATTTAGAGGAATCTTTCCTTCAAAGCAGTTTGGAAGGGGCAGGAGAGACAGCAGGAACCACAGAGAAGAACGGCCTTGTGAACAGGTAGGGGATGCAAAAGGAAGTTGAGGGCTTTCCCTAACAGAAAAGAAAGACTCAGAACCTGGACATCCGGCGTGTGACCTCAGAGCAGTGACCTGGCATCTCTGAACTGCACGGGTCTGAGTGATCGTGCTTATATCAAGAAGTAGTTCCCTGATCACTACAATGTGTTGTTTGTTTGTAATTTTGCCAAAAGCCGGCTTGTCCATTTAAAATGGGCTATTCTGAAAACAGAGGAGGGAGTGGAATATTTTCAACAGAGAGTAACCCACAAAGGGTTTGTGTCCTTCATATACAAAGAACTCTTAGATATCAATAAGAAAAAGATAAGCATGCCCCCAAGCAGAAAAAAAATGGGAACAGATTTGAACAGGAGAGCACACTAGAAATCCGGAAAATAAGTTAATAAATGAGAATCAGCACTAATAAAGAAATGAAATGCCAATCGAAGCATCTAGATATTATTCTCAACTTCATATCAGGGAAGGTTTAAAAGGTGGGTTTAGGATATGAGAATACTGCATCCTGGTTTAACATCATAGAGAGGTCAAGCTGCCACAACCTTCCAAGAGACACCGTGACCAAAAGCGCAAAGTCTTAAAAGAAACCTTAAATCCAACAATTTTTAAAAGGTATTCATAAACACACACACGAAGATGTCACACTAGATAAAGTGTTCATTGCAGCACTGTTCTAATAGAAAAGAAAAAGAAGCAAATCTAATATGGAAAGGTCAAATAATTGTAAGACATTCTTTCTACGCAGCCATGAAAAATGTATATTGGAAGAATATAGGTGATATGGAAGAAAGCTCACAATCCATGGTTAAGTAGGTTACCAAACTAGAGGTGGGAATCCACACTCACATATTTAGTTGGCATCCTGCTATTTCTTTAAACAATGAACATGCATTACTTTTGACATCTGGAAATAATAACAAAACTCTTCCTTTTGACAAATAGGAAATTATAAAAAGAACCAAACTATCTCTCTGTTAGTGTTCCCCCTCCCTGGCACCTCTCAGAAGACACCAAAGGCAAGTGTGTGGTGATACCTTCCCGCTGGTCTCTGCCCAGAAGTTCTTCCTGAGGATTCCCTGTGACTTCAGGCCACTCAAGGCTGTTGAAGAGACTTGCGCACCCAGGCTTCTTTCTCCCAACCACACGGCTCCTCTGGCTGTGGCAGTTTGCCCAGAAAGCAGTTCATTCATTCGTTCATTCAAGATCCCCCTCTGAACCCCCAGAGGGCAGCGGCTAGAACACCCCTAACCACCGGGAGACTTCCTGGGGGCCCTGCTCCGTCCTGAGCTCACTGCTGGCAGCGGGGGCTGCTTCCCTGAATGGGACAGGGACAGAACTCAGCCACAGAAACAGCTGGAGGGAGGAGAGCAGGAGGGAGGAGAGCAGGAGGGAGGAGAGCAGGAGGGAGGGGCAGGAAACTGGTTTCACCGAGAGCGGAAAAGGCCGGCTCTGTAGAGAGGGGGCTGCGAGGGGAGGGTGCCCCCACCAGCCCGGGACCCGGCTCCTGGGTGGCGGTGAGGGCCCGCTGGGGACGACCCGCCCCTCTGGCAGCCGGGAGCCACGCCCACTGAGCGCAAACCGGGAGCACAGGCGAACCCGGGCTGCTGGGGGAAGTGCAAGCCCCCTGCTCCCGGTGAGGGGCTAGAGCTCCACACTGACTGAGATTGGCTGCCTCTCACCCTGGGCCTTGGCAATGCCGTTCATACACCTGGATGCTATTCCTACCCTGATTCGTGGCCAATGGCTTCCCACTGCCACTTCAGGTCTCAGGTTGAAGGTCACCTCCCAGGGAAGCTTTCCCCACCCCATCACCTCCCTGATGCAGTGTTATCCTTGCCTGTTAAGGTGTCTCTCTCCTTGCACCAAGAACTCTGTAGGGAAAGAACTGTATTTTGTTCCCTGCCCTGTCCAGGCACTAAGTGCCTGGCTTATCAGCTGTGTGCTCATCATTGTCAGTGGAATAATCAAAACAGCTGAGAGCCAGGCTGTGTACTAGGCGATGCGTACTTACTCTTCATGGCAACCCTGGAAAGCAGGAATTATTACTACCCCAGTTTTACCAATCAGGAAACTGGGGCACAGAGAGGTTGTTACTTTCCCAAGACCATACCAGCAGCCGCTGACAGAGCTGGGATTCCAACAAGGCTGTCTGTCTCTGAGGCTCACCCTTGGCCTCCAGATTGAAGAAATAACAGGGGCCTCCACTGTGGGCCCCTGTGCCAAGTGCTTTTGTGGAGTAATCCATGCAAACCACCACCACCATCTGGGAGGCACCACTTGCCCATGCCACACATGAGGATGCTGGGGCCACAGAGCAGAAGTCATTTTTGCCCAAGGTGCCCAGCTCATGCTGACAAAGCCATTGCTGGATCTGAGTCCGTCTGATTCCAAAGCCAAGACTGCCTACGACTGCCTAAAGTAGGTAGTAGTGTGGCGATTCCTCAAGGACCTAGAAATAGAAATTCCATTTGACCCAGCAATCCTGTTACTGGGTATATATCCAAAGGATTATAAATCATTCTACTATAAGGACACGTGCACACGAATGTTCATTGCAGCACTATTTACAATAGCAAAGACCTGGAAACAACCGAAATGCCCATCAATGATAGACTGGACAGGGAAAATGTGGCACATATATACCATGGAATATTATGCGGCCATCAAAAATGATGAGTTCGTGTCCTTTGTAGGGACATGGATGAACCTGGAAACCATCATTCTCAGCAAACTGACACAAGAGCAGAAAATCAAACACCGCATGTTCTCACTCATAGGCGGGTGT
>NW_016107323.1:5334654-5338491 GCF_001604975.1 Cebus imitator
GAAGGGCAGGAGAGGGGAAGAGAGGGGAAGGGAGGGGAAGAAAGGAAGACCCGGGAGGGCAGGGAGGAATGGGGAGGAGGGGGAGGTGAAGACAGAGGGAGACGGGGAGGGAGGGAGAGAAGGAGAGAAACCTATGTTTTGGGCCTCAAAATGTTGGGCAGGTGGAGGAATATGTCCTCATCATCTGATCAGCCTTAGATCCCCACTGACCTCTCCCCACCATCCTCAATCCTTTAATTAAGTGAGCTTTACACTTAGAAACCATCTAATTTCATTCTTCCATTTCACACATAACTTGAAGCCCAGAGAGGTTGAGTCTCTTGCCCAAGGTCACACAGGTCTCTACAGTCAGAAGTTAGGCCCAGCCCACCCAACTCTCTTCTTCCTTCTCTTCTTCACTGGGCTTATCTAAAGAATAAAACATCTTATCCAAACACTTAATGTACAGATGGGAACACTGAACCCAGGGGAGGCAAGGGACTCACCCAAGCTCTCCCAGAAGTTAGTAACTATATTAGTCCACTCTCATGCGGCTGTGAAGAAATACCCAAGACTGGGTAATTTATAAAGAAAAGAGGTTTCATTGACTCACAGTTTCACAGGCGGGGGAGGCCTCAGGAAACTTACAATCATGGTGGAAGGCACCTTCTCACAGGGTGGCAGGAGAGACAGTGAGTGCCAAGCAAAGGAAGAAGCCCCTTATAAAACCATCGGATCTCATGAGAACTCACTCACTCTCATGAGAACAGGATGGGGGGGAAAACCACGCCCATGTTCAATTACCTCTCACCGGGTCCCTCCCATGGCTCATAAGAATTATGGAATTCCAATTCCAGATGAGATTTGGGTGGGGACGCAAGGCCAAACCATATCATTCCCCAAGTTCTCCTGGTCCAAAGGCAAGGATATTTCCATAACATATCAGTGATCCTGTATATCACCATCTAATAGAGACCAGAGATTCCTTTTTTTTTTTTTTTAAGATGGGGTTTCACCATGATGGCCAGGCTGGTCTTGAACTCCTGACCTCAGGTGATCCACCCACCTCAGCCTCCCAAAGTGCTAGGATTATAGGCGTGAGCCACCAGAGATTCCTAAAATCTGGTTTCCAGACCAGCCCCAGCAGCCTCACCTGGAAGTTTGTTAGAAACACACACTGGGGCCTCACTGCAGACCTAGGCAGTCAGAAACTCCAGGAAGCTATCTGGCTTTTAAGAAGCGCTCCAGGGATTCTGATGCTTGCTCAAGTTTGAGATCCACTGATACAGGCGTTTCAATTAGGAATTCATTGAAATGGGTCCTGGAACAACTTACCTTGCCAACGCGCAGAACGGTAGCTAAGAACGGAGGCTTTGTTAGCAGATGGACCTGGTTTGAATCCCTGTCTCTGTCACTGTAAGCTGTGTGACTTGGGCAAGGCCTTTCCCCTCTGGAGTCTCAGTTTCCTCATCTGCTGTGGACAGTGGAAGAGGAGGAGGAAGAAGAGGGAAGGGAAGGAGGGAGAGAAAAAGAGGAGGAGGGGAAAGAGGAGAGGAGGAGAAGGAGAAAAAAGGCGGGGCCGAGTAGAGGAGAAGGGAGGGGGAGGAGGAGAAAAGGAGGAGGGGGTAAAAAGGAGGGAAAGGGAGGAGGGACACGAAAAGAGGAGGAAGAGGGAGAGAAAGAAAAGGGAGGGGGAGAGGCCGGGGGAGGAAGAGAAGAGGAGGAGGGAGTAATGAGGAAGAGGGAGATGAAAAGAGGAGGAGGAAGGAGGAATAGAGGAGGAGAAGAAAGGAGGGAAGAGGCGGGGCCAAGAGGAGGAGGGGGAGAGGGAGGAGGAGAGGAGGAGGGAGGGGTAAGGAGGAAGAGGGAAAGAGAGGAGGGAGGTAAAGAGAGGAGGAAGGAGGAGGGAAGAGGATAGGAGGAGGGAAGAGGAAGGAAGGGGAGGAGGAGGGGGTCAGGAAGAGGAAGGGGGAGGAGGAGAAAAAGAAGAGGGGAGGAAAGGGAGCTAAAGGAGAGGGGAGGAGGAGAAAGAGTTGGGGAGAAGGGGGAGTGTGGGAGGGAGAAGGAGGCCAGGAGGCAGTCTTTAAGGAAGATCAAGCACACGGGGACTGGGTAAATCCAGCCCAGCATGGACTCCTGGACATGGCTCTTCCTCCCCGGAGGTGGCTGTGGCTGCGGCAGGCCTCCCTCGGCCTCTGGCCTCCCAGCCAACCCCAGGCTCGAGTCTCGGCAGCCAGGAGCCACATCTGGCCGAGCAAGGACACTGGTCCCCCAGCCAGCTGGGCCCCTGGGCAGCTGGCAGAGGAGGCGGGAACCCACAGCCCCACTGGGTCAGTGAGGAAGGCGTGGGTGGGGCTGCCTGGCTCATGGCTCTCCACCTGGAGGCCGTGGCACAGTCTGAAGCCACCGGCCTTTGGCCACCCTTTTGAACAGGGCTGAACAGTTGGGCTTTTCTTTCTTAGAGCCAGGAGTGTTTGTTGGCGGTGGGGGGCGGGAGGGGTTGTTTTTGTTAAATAGGACTTTAAGGGCTGACCTGCCCACACGGGGACTTGAGAGAGAAGCAGTCTCCTCCAGCACCCTCAGAGAAACATCTCCCGGAAGCCCCACGTAACGCCAGGACGGAGGCTCAAGCTTCCCCCTGAGGTCCAGCTCGGGTTGGCCGGTTCTTGATTCCTGGAGCTCTGTGTTAAAGGGAATCAGAGGCCACATCCTGGCCGGGCTGGAAGGAGCACAGTGATCCATGAGCAGCGCCTGCCCTGGGCCTGGGGTGGGAGGAGTGTTGCCTTCCTCTCCCCATGCTGTCCTCCAGGCAAGTCTGTCCCATTGGCGCAGGACAGGCGGGTTCAGCAGGGGCTGGTTCCAGCCGCCCCACTCCCTCTCCCAGTGCTGGCTGTGCCTAGCGTAATGCGGCTTATATGTTCATTCCCAAGCCATCGGTAGCTCCTTCCGACAGATCTTCAGTGTTCACAGATTCCCAGCCCTCTACTCAAAGCGGAACAGTGTCCCCAGCCTCCCTGATCATCAGCGGCTAAACTAGGTTCACCAGAGAGGCTCCCAACCAAAGGAGGCCTCGAAGGTGCTTCCTGCCACAGGAAGGGTCCTCTCTGAGTCCAAACTCTGCCTACTTTGGACTTTCTTTAAGGTGTGGATAGGCTGCATGGGAATGAGAGCTCCTCTATTTCAGCCAAAAACAGGCTGTGTGGCTTTGGGCGAGTCATTTACCTTCTCTGGTTCATTCAGTGCTCATAGATGCTTACTGGACCCCATCTCTGTGGCAGGCACAGGCTGGTGAACAAGACAGCCATGCCCCATGTTCGGGAAGCTGGCCTGCTGGAGAATTCGTTTTATTTATTTATTATTTATTTATTTTAATTCTTTTGAGATGGAGTCTCACTCACTCTGTTGCCCAGGCGGGAGTGCAGTGGCAAGATTCGGGCTCACTGCAACCTCCACCTCCCGGATTCAAGCAATTCCGTCACCTCAGCCTTCTGAGTAGCTGGGACTATAGGCATGTGCCATCACATCTGGCTAAGTTTTGTATTTTTAGTAGAGACGTGGTTTTACCATGTTGGCCATGCTGGTCTCAAACACCTGACCTCAAGTGATTCTTTTGCCTCGGCCTCCCAAAATGCTGGGATTACAGGCGTGAGCCACCATGCCCAGCAAGACTCCCCTTTTAAATGAGATATGATGCTTTCTAAGAACCCCTTAATTACCAGGAAAGATTCCCAGGCAGGCTAGGCATGGTGGCTCATGCCTGTAATCCCAGCACTTTGGGAGGCTGAGGCAGGATGATTGCTTGAGGCCAGGAGTTCAAGACCAGCCTGGCCAACATGGTGAAACCCTGTCTCTACAGAA
>NW_016107323.1:5338634-5359246 GCF_001604975.1 Cebus imitator
AAAAAAAAAAAAAAAAAAAAGATTCTCAGGCAATTAACGTGTCTTGAAGACGGAAGCAGCTTTTAAAGGAACAGAGGGTAAAACAGGCTGGAAGTCTGTGACAGAATAATGGTCTCCCAAGATGCCCACATCCCCAGAACCTGAGAATATGTTACCTTAGGTGGTAAAAGGGAAGGGATTTTGCAAATGTGATTAAATCACAGATCTTGAGATGGGGAGATTAGCATGGATCATCCAGGCAGGCCCAGCGTTATAAGAAGAGTCCTAATAAGAGGAAGGCAGGAGATCAGAGTAAGGGGAAGGCAGTGAGGTGACGAAGAAAGCAGAGATTTACTGATGTGGCCACAAGTCAAGGAGTGTGGGCAGCCTGCAGACACCAGAAGAGGCAAAGAACAGATTCTTTCCTGCAGCCTCCAAGGGGAAGTCATGGGGCTCATTTTGGACTTCTGAGCTCCAGAACTGTAAGGATACATACAAATCTGTGTTATTTTAAGCCACTAAGTTTGTGGTGATTTATTACAGCAGCAGTAGAAACCCAATACAAAAGCTGTTTCAAAGAAGATCAGAACATTGGGCTTGTGGGCAGGCAGATCGGGGCTTGAGTCTCTGCTCCACTTGCTAGCTGTGTGACCTTATGGAATTTCCCAACCTCTCTGAATCTCAGCAAGTGGGAGTAATAGAGTCCCTACCTCAGAAGACTGTTGGGAAAATGAGAGTTGATATACAACACATGCTTAGAAAAGAGTCTGGCACAATGGTCATATAGTAAATATTAGATTTCCATCCTCTATTATTGAGCATTAATAAGGCCACATTCCTTGTGCAGGAGGTGGGTTTCATGAGGAGGGAAAAGGCCACATTCCCAAATGCAGGCCCTCAATTGCATATTGGGACACTGCAGAATCGGCCATCCTGACGTTCCGTTTTGTTCTGTGTTACTTCGCTGCTCAAAAACACTCCATGGCTCCCTATTACAGAGTCTTGACTCTGGTCTATCAAAATCCCCCATAACCTGGCTCTTGCCAACCTCATCTCCCAAGATGGAGAAAACTAAAGGGATGCCACAGCTGGAAAGAGACCTAGCAGGAGCAGGACCTTCAGAAGTCAGCTGAAATGTCACTTTCTCCCAACCCTGAGACTAGGTCAGTGCCCTGATATCCACTCTCATGGCACCCTGACCTCCGCTGCAGCACCGTCCTCAACTGTAATGCCATGATGATATGTGCAAGTATATTTCCTCCCTCTTCCCCAGCACACCTAAAGCTCCAGGGGAACAGGGACTGGGTCCAGGGATGCAGCAGCTGCTCAATACATGTATATGTTAAATGAATGAGTAAATGGATGCCGCAGTCAGCAACCAGGTCAGGCCAGTGGGGCCGCGGACCCAGGGAAGCCTTCCTGAAGGCTGAGCTCTGGTTCTTAACCCCAGAGGGGACTGCAGAGTTACCAAGGCAGGAAAGTCGAGCACTGAGCTGTCACCAGACATGTGCTGTGCCCCCAGACAAATATTTTATTGAAAACATGATTCATGTCTGTGCAGTGTGTGTTCGAAGAACTGTGAGAGTTACTTCTGTCCTGTAGACTAGGCTCAGAGAAGGAGAGGGGCAGAAAAGGGAGTTCCTTGGGGACCTGAGGACTGTCTGAGGTGGAGAGATAGACATAATTGTGGAGTTCAGGTTTTGGAACTGAGAACAGTAGGAAAAAACTAGCGGCCTAGTCTATTCTGTCCATTCGATGAACATCCAGGCCCCTGGACTTTTGTCCAAGCTGGAAAGGGTTAACAGCACTAAAGGGTTAATGGTCCCCAGGGGAGATGGGGAGTCAGAGACCCCAACTCTAAGGCCAGCAGAGGAGTTTTCCTGATAGGAGTGGGCAAGGTCCACTGCTCCCTGATGAGCCCTGGGGACCCCACCCACCCAGCCCCTCCTGAAAAAGGCAGTTTTCCACTCTGGGGGTTGTGGGACCATCCTGGACTCCTGGGAGGGTGGGACGACTGGGCAAGGTTGTTCTAGAGCATTTTTCCTGGACCCCAGACTGGGATGGGGGGAGCTCGGAGCTGGCGAGGCCTGTGGCCGTTCCCCAGCACTCAGGCAACGTCTTGAGTGCAGTTAGAGAAGTGCACGTAGCTCTCTTCTGGGAAAGCTTCCATTCTGGGGGTGAGAGATGCAGTGGGAGAGACATGGGGAATGGAGGCCCAGAGAAGGTTAGTGACTGCCCAAAGCCACACAGCAAGTCCTGAGCAGCTGATCTATTCTCCCAGTTCCCAGAGAACTCCACCAGCCCCCATTTCGCACACACACAGACACAGGGGCTTCTGGTGACCTCACCCCTGGCCATTCCCCCAGCTGCATGGCCTACCTCTTCCCCTCCTACCCTGAACCTATCATGCAATTTAAAGGCTCCACACCTTTGTTAGAGCTTCCCTTTTGGCCAGAAATACCCTCTCACTACCATGTTGCCCAGCTACCCAGTAACCTCCTGGTCATCTTTCAAAATCTAGCTCAGATGTCCTCTCCTCCAGGTGGCCTTCCAGGATTGTCCCTTGTCTTCCCACCTACCTGGGAATGTTGATCATCCCTTCTGCCAAGCATATCTGTACTTGGCCAACACACTCATCCTTTCTCAAATCACACTGCTTTTTCATTTCGCCATGTGTACATCTGTCTCTGCCCCTGAACTGCTATCACCCTGGCTTTGACACAGGACCTAACGGTCATACCAGAAGGGTTTGATGACTTGAGCCATCCCCTAGTCTCTCGCCTCCCTTCCCAGGGCCAACTGTTAGTATGAGCTACTGGAAATGGACAAGAAGCACCAAAGCCACTGCATTTTAGGGCAGTCAGCCTAGTAGACAAGACCACAACCTTTTGAGGTCCAAAAGACTGAGTTCAAACCCAATCCCTGACACTTTCTTGCTCTGAGATGTTGGGCAAGTCACTTCCCCTCTCTGGGCTTCCCTTGCCCCTTCTGCAAAATAGAGATAGTAATCCTGACCTCAGAGGACCAGAGGAACGATTGGGACAATTCTCTAGAATGATGCATCTAGCACGTACGACACGGGGCTCAGAGTAAGCACTTAATACATAGCGTTGCCGTATATCTGTGGGTTGCTTTGGAAGCCCGTCCCCCACACCCCTGCTCCCCAAATCTCCCTCTGGCCTTGCAGTGTTCACCAAAGTGCCTATTTCTTGCCTTGTTGTTAACAGGGAGGAAGTAAAGTCACTCACTGGCTATGTGACCTTGGGAAAGTGACTTCACCTCTCTGAGCCACAGTTTCATCCTCTAACATGGAGACAGTAGCTTCTGGGTAGGGTGCTGTGAGAAGGAAAGGTCTTAGCACTTGTAAAGTCCTTTGAGCAGCGCCTGGCGCCTACTGAGTGCTGTCAGGCAAGGCAGCAGTCAAAGGCTGGATTCACCATCTCAGACCCCTCTTTGTCCCCCCTCTTTCTCCTCCCATCCCTAGCCACAGCCCCGCCCACCAATCCGTAACAATTCACTTGGCTTCTTTTCTTGCCTCTGTTAAGGAAACCCACAGCCTCCGAAATGCCTGGACTCAGAGTCTTTGGGTCTGTATTAGTCCGTTCTCACACTGCAATAAAGAACTTCCTGAGGGCCGGGCGCGGTGGCTCAAGCCTGTAATCCCAGCACTTTGGGAGGCCGAGGCGGGTGGATCACGAGGTCGAGAGATCGAGACCATCCTGGTCAACATGGTGAAACCCTGTCTCTACTAAAAATACAAAAAATTAGCTGGGCATGGTGGCGCATGCCTGTAATCCCAGCTACTCAGGAAGCTGAGGCAGGAGAATTGCTTGAACCCAGGAGACGGAGGTTGCAGTGAGCCGAGATCGCGCCATTGCACTCCGGCCTGGGTAACAAGAGTGAAACTCTGTCTCAAAAAAAAAAAAAAGAACTACCTGAGACTGGGTAATTTAAGAAGAAAAGAGCTCTAATTGACTCACAGTTCCATGGGCTCTACAGAAAGAGTGACTGGAAGGCCTCAAGAAACCTACGGAAGGCATGGCGGAAGGAGAAGTGGAATCAAGTACCTTCTTGACATGATGGCGCAGGAGAGAGAGAGAGCGTGCGAAGGGGGGGCATCCACACACTTTTAAACCATCAGATCTTATGAGAACTCGCTCACTGTCATGAGCACAGCATGGGGGAAGTTTTCCCCCATGATCAAATCACCGCTCACCAGGTGTCTCCCCCAACACTGGGAATTGCAGTTCGACGTGAGATTTGGGTGGGGACATGGAGCAAACCATATCAAAATCCTTAGACCTGCCCAAGTCCTGCGGCACCTCCACAGCCACCAGTCTCTGGCTTCCTTTTTAAAGAACTCCTTTTTACTCAGAAGAAACTATATGAAGCCCCAAAATATAAGGCAAACAGAAATGGACATGTTTAGTTAAGGAAGACAGGGACAGTGAAGCCACCTCTTTTGACGAGCTGGGTCCCCTAGGGTCCTCCCAGGCATCATCTGAGCACGGCTCAAAGTCTCCCAATTAATCCAACATCCCCTTTTCCAACCACTACCTGGGGTGTGAGGAGGACTTTTCATTTTTTTTTTAATTTTTTTATTGCATTTTAGGTTTTGGGGTACATGTGAAGAACATGCAAGATTGTTGCATAGGTACACACGTGGCAGTGTGATTTGCTGCCTTCCTCCCATCACCTGTATCCACTTTTCATTTTTATGTAATTTCAAACTTACAAAAAAGTGGCAAGAATAGTACAAGAAACTCCATTATAGGGAGTTTATATTTATTAAAATATATTTATTAAAGTATTTAAAATAAATATTAGAATATTTTAAATAAATATTTTATGTATTAGAATATTTTAAATAAATATTTTATGTATTAGAATATTTTAAATAACTATTTTATGTATTTGAATATTTTAAATAAATATTTAATAAAATATTTTAAATTTATATGTATTTATTAAAATATAAATAATTGGCAACTCAGGGTAAATATAAACTTAAGAACTTCTTAAGTTCTTGCAAAACCAAAATGCAATAAAATAAATAAATGGAAAATAAAAAAGAATTTACCAAATTATTGATATTTTATCCCATCAATTCCATTATATCCTCTTTCTCCTTCCTCTTTCTCTCTCTCTCTCTCTCTCTCTCTCTCTCTCTCTCTGTGTCTTCAACTTTCTAAATATTTTATCTTGAAACACTCCCATTTTCCATATGGGTAAGCTGAGGCCCCAGGAGTTACTTGGTGCCCCTGACCCTGGCCCTGACCCCATGGCCCCACACTTGGGTCCCAGAACCTGGAGCCCACCAGCTTATCAAGGGCCTACAGAGATATTTGAAACCTGTAATCATAAGCGAGTTGGCCCCAGAACACCAAAAGGAAACTGCAACATCAAAATTAATGAACGTCTGGTTTGACGTCTGCAGTACACGAGTGAATCAGCTGCACCTCCACGGCCTTCCTGTCGTTGGAAATAGAAGAGCTCAAGTCACAAGAACACGATGAATAATTTATTCTTCATAAAAGCCCAGATTGTATGAATTATTTTAAAACCTTTCTAGATATTTTTATAAGAAACACGCATTTTGAGGTTACCCCGATGTGGGGTGGGGCCCCCAAATGTCAGAGATCCCAGAGCCTTCAAAGGCTTTAAAACAAGCTCTCCTTGCCTCACATCTCCTTGACCCTCACTTGAATCGGGCATAAGATGGAGGTTTTTCCATGTATTTTTACAACAAGGCTGTATGTACCTTTTTATGTGGGTCATAAAAAAAAATAAAAAAATTTCAAAAACACGGAGCAACACGAGGAATTCGTCATAGCAACGGGGCTGCCTTTCCTATTTTTGAAAAGTAAGCTACCCCCTCCTCCTCTTAGTACAGAAAGTTTATTTTCCTATGGGAGCCTCTGACTCAGGACTCAGGCTGCTCCCTCTGCAGAGAGATGGGAGGAGTGGGGGCCCTGGCCCTGGGCCAGTTGGGTGATGCCCAGGGACTGAGTTTATTTGCTCAGGGGTCCCAGGCCCCGGATCCCCTCTACTGGCATCTGCTCTAGGAACCCGATGCCTGGGCCTCCTGCTCTGCTCATCCACACACCCCACCACCCAGGCAGGCCTCCCTCACCTTAGAGCAGCACAGCTAGGAGAGTTATACCAGTTCTGTAAATATTAAAATATTTCCTAGGCTGAGTGCGGTGTTTCATGCCTGTAATCCCAGCATTTTGGGAGGCCAAGGCAGGTGGATTACGAGGTCAGCAGTTTAAGACCAGCCTGGCCAATATGGTGAAACCCCCATCTCTACTAAAAAATACAAAAATTAGCTGGGTGTGGTGGTGCACACCTGTAGTCCCAGATACTCAGGAGGCTGAGGCAGGAGAATTGCTAGAACCCAGGAAGTAGAGGTTGCAGTGAGCTGAGATCACGCCACTGCACCGTGTGTGTGTGTGTGTGTGTGTGTGTGTGTGTGTGTGTGTGTTTCCTGATCAGTTGGTTAAACCCCAGCTACACAGGGTCATCTCCTAGAACAAGCCCATGATCCAGGAACTAAAGGGGTATTGCCGGCTAGCTGGGAGCCCAGAATCCTCATATAGGGCTACATTGTTATTGGTCACGGCCCAAGTCCTATCAGGTGATAAATGGAATATTATTGTAGCCTGTGTGGGCTTCAAAATAGCAACTTGGAGGGGGCAAAGTGTAGGTTTGAATCCTGCCTTCATACTTGCCAGCTCTGTGACCTAAGGCAAGTGGCTTAACCTCTCTGTGCCTCAGTTCCCTGATGGAGGTAATAACAGTAATAGCAGGTTGTGGTGGGATGATCTGTGTTAATGTGTATGCCTTCATCCATTTGGGCTGCTCTAACGAAATATCATAACTGGGTGGCTAATAACAAACATTTATTGCTCACAGTTCTAGAGGCTGGGAAGTCCAAGGTCAAGTTAATGGAAGATTCAGGATCTGATGAGGGCCCTTCCTCACAGATAGCCATCTTTTCACTGTAACTTCATGTCAGAGTTGGAGAGGTCCTCTCTGGGGTCTCTGGTATAAGGGCACTAATCCTAATCAAGACAGCAGAGTCACCTCCCAAAAGTCCCCACCTCCTAATACCTTCACCTTGGGGGTAAGGATTTGAAATGTAAGAATTTTTGAAGGGACACACAACACTCAGACGTTAGCACCATATGAGGCACGTAGCATAGTTCTCAGCACAGAAAAGGCTGTCAAAAATTGTTCTTATTATGTATTATTAGTTGATACTCACAATAATTTAATAACACTATCATTACATCTTCATAATACTTTTTGTAAGCATTTCTTAGGAACAAAGCAATGAAATAAGAATTTCTGCTCCATCAGTTACTAGCGGTGTGACCTTGGGTAAGCTATGAAACCTCTCTGAAACTGATTCCTCCTCTGTGAAATGAAGATAATAACATAAACACATAGCTCAGCTCCCGACTCATGGTGAGTGTTCGTTCCTAAACACTATTATACTATTATCAGGGGTAGGAAAACTATAGCCCAAGAGCCAGATTTGGCCCACTGCCTGCTCTTGAAAGGGAAGTTTTATTGGCACCCACAACTATGCCCATTCACTTATGCGTTGTCTGTGGCCATCTTCACACTGCCATGATGGGCTGGGCAGTTGCAACAACAGACTTTATGGCTCACAAAACCTAAAATATTTACTCTCTGATCCTTTAAGGAAGTTTGCCAACCCTTGATTTTTATTATTATGAGCTTCTTTAACAGCAATAATTGCAATGTATACCACATTTCAGTTCCCTCAGTGGACTACACAAGGTGAGGCTTGCTTTCTAGGAACTACCAGGGACCCACAATTGTCCTGCAATGATTCAAAACCCTCCTCCAATTGTTCACTATAGCGTATGGGGAGAGCTTAGCTTTTCAAAGGAGTCTGTGACCGATGAGAAGCTCATACTCACAGGATCATAAGCATCTGAGGAGCTGGCTCATGCTGAAATCAACACCTGCCTCCAGTTTCCCAGGCTTACCTGTTCTCACCCAATCCCACTCCAAGACACCCAGGGTTCATCAGTAAGGTCTTATTTTGTGCTGCTTTAGTGCCTGCTCTCCAGTGGCTGGCTGCCTCCTAGTCCTACATTTCCACATTCCTGTTGTGTGATGTTGAGGAGAGAAAGGAAATGGGGGCCCCAAGAAGTTACTTAGCATTCAGCAAAAGAAACCTGTGGATCGCTCACCCCAGAAAGATGTCACTTGCCCCAGAAATCACTCACCCCAGAAAGATTCCTATATCTGCTCAGATTCACTCTTCAGGATGCAGGCAAGAGAATCTGCTTTCTCCTTGGTTTAATAGGATTTTGGTTGTATGGCATGGAAAACGCCACGAAACGTCATCATAGACCCCCAAGATGTTAAGGAAGTTTGTGGCCATACTCGTTGGCTTTGTTCCACAACCACAGATGTCCCCCTTGGTTTCCACTAGTCGAGTTATATTTGCTCCTATTGGGCCCTGATGTCATCTAAAAGACCAGGCTGGAATCAGTAACCGGCAACCCCTGCCTTCATTAGAGTTTCCCAAGGCTGGTGTGATCTGGGCACGCTGACACCATGAGGCCCTCGCTGCCTGCATGCCTCTCCTCTGTTCATCTTATCCTTGATTTTTCCTGGCCTACTGTTTTTTGTTTTTTATTTCTTTGTTTTTATTTTAATTTTTTTTTTCCTTTTTTAAAAAATTTATTTTTTTAGAGATAGGGTCTGGCCATGTTGCCCAGACTAGTCTCAAACTCCTAGTCTCAAGTGATCCTTTTGCTTCAGCCTCCCAAGGCACTGGGATTACAGGCATGAGCAACGGTGCCCAGCCCTGGCACACTGCTGATGAGAGCCAGAGATCAGATGGTCTCATGAGACCCATCAACTATTTCTGAGAGATCCTGGGTCAGGTGTGAACAGGAGTCCGTCCCCACATTGCAGGTTTCATGAGGGCAGCGAGCATGCCTGTAGAGCTGCCTGCTGAAGCTGCAGCACCCCAAATAGCCTATGCATAGAGCCTAGGCACCCACGTTCCAATACCAAAGTCCACAAATCCCGCAGTAGGAGGAAGAAAATCTTTGATTAGACATCAAACTGCAAGGTGTTATATAATAATACTGACACAAATAAGACACCATCTTTTTTGTTCATTTATTGGAATATAACAACGATTCTGAACCTGGAAATATTTGGATGACCTTCCTAAGAAATCCATTGATGGTCTTCAAGGAGGCCATAAACACATAAAATTATGCACATATGTCTATGTAGGCACAAGCTTTTCTGGGAAAGAGGTCCAAAATTTTCATTAGATTCTCAAAAGGATCCCAGAACCTCAAGGGGTTATAAGCATGAAACCACAAATCTGATCCATATTCATGCACCTAATGCCTGGCACTGTGGCTGGCACCTGGTAGGTGCCCATGGAATGTTTGCTGAATGAATGAATGAATCAACCAGTGACAGCTGAGAGCAGCAAACTGCCTGATAGGAGATTTCCTGGGTGGTCAAACCCCACTAATCTGGAATTTTAGGGTAACTTGAATGAATTCTTGTCAGAATACCTTTAGTCACCAGGGGAAAAAAAGGTAAATTAATGGTGCACACAAGAATGAGTGGTGACTGATGTTTAAGGGTGCCCACTTGTCAGCAAGCGTTTGCAGAATTGCCATTTAGTACCCTGTTTGTTGAAGCAGGCTCCCCAAGGAACTTTACAAAGTTTGGAGAGAATGTGATGAAATCAGAACCCTCATACTCTGCTAGAGGAATGTAAAATTGTGCAGCCACTTTGGAAAACAACATGGTAGTTCCTTGGAAAAACAAAGAGTTACCTCATGACCCAGCAATTCCATTCCTGGAGGAAATGAAACTGTACATCCACACAAACCCTTGTATGCCAATGTTCATAGCAGCACCATTCACAACAGCCAAAAAGCGGAAACAACCCAAATGTCTATCACCTAATGAAAGGATAAACAAAATGTGCAATATGCACGCAATGGAACTTATTCCAACATAATAGGACTGAAGTACTGACCCTCGATACAACATGGATGAACCTTGAAAATATTACATTAATGAAGGTAGCCAGACACAAAAGGCCACACGTCGCATGATTCTATTTATATAAAATGTCAAGAACAGGAAAGCTTATAGAGACAGAAAGTGGAAAGTGGTTGCCTTGGACTGTGGGAGGGAGATTGGAGAGAAATGGGGAGTGGCTGCAGTGCCTACAGGTTTTTTTCTTCTTCTTCATTAGAGACAGGGTCTTGCTCTATTGCCCAGGCTGGAGTGCAGTGGCGCTATCTTGGCTCACAGCAACCTCCACCTCCCGGATTCAAGTGATTCTCCTGCCTCAGCCTCCAGAGTAGCTGGGATTACAGGCATAATTTTTTATGGATTTTTAGTAGAGATGGAGTTTCACCATGTTGGCCAGGCTGATCTCAAACTCCTGACCTCAAGTGATCCACACGCCTTGGTCTCTCAAAGTGCTGGGATTACAGGTGTGAGCCACCATGCCCAGTCACATACAGGGTTTTGTTTGGGGCCTTTTTTTTTTGAGACAAAGAAATGTTCTAAAGTTGATTGTGGTACTGGTTGCACGATTGTGTAAACATACTAAAAACCACTGAAACGTACACTTTAAATGGGTTAATTGCATAACATATGAATTATATATATAAAACATATTATTTAATATGTTACATAATTTGTTATATAGAAAGTATATGTATGTAAAAATATAACTATATATGTTAAATATATAATATCACATTATATATTTATGTTGAACATATTAAGTACATGGTTTCTGGTGATTGTGTTAGTTCATTTTGTGTCGCTATAAAGGAATACCTGGGGCTGGGTAATGTATAGAGAAAACAGGTTTATTTGGCTCATGGTTCTGCAGGCTGTACAGGAAGCAAGGCCACATCTTCCCAGCTTCTGGTAAGCCCTCAGGAAGCTTTTAGTCATGGCAGAAAGGAAGGGGAGCTAGAATGTCACATAGCAAAAGAAGAAGCAAGAGAGAAGGGAGAGATGCCACACTCTTTTAAACAACCAGCTCTCGCATGAACTAATAGTGAAAATTCACTCTTTACCCCAAGGACAGCAACAAGCCATTCATGAGGGATTTGCTTCTGTGACCCAAACACCTCCCACTAGGTCTCACCTCCAGCACTGGAAGTCACATTTCAACATGAGATTTGGAGTGGACAAACATCCAAACCATTTCAGTTATAGATGGACAGAGAGATCGAGAGAGAGAGAGAGAGAGAGAGAGAGAGGAGACAGAGAGAGAGAGACATGAAAGGGAGATAGAGAGACAAATATTTCTCCCACCTACCCACCAAATGAATGAACGCATAGCTCTGAGGTCTCCGGTAAAGCTCAAGACACTAATGCATTTTTCAGTGAAGCTTCATGTTTTCTTTAATAAAATTCAGGCACATTTTGCCTTCTATTTCAAAATGTGGCCATGTCAATTTTAATATAAAATTTTTTTCTCCAAATTCATGAAAAAAATTTGTGCTCCAGGGAAAAAGAAAAATATGTGTAATGGTCATGTGTGTGTGTGTGTGTGTGTGTGCACGCGCGCGTGCATTCAGAGAAAAATGACTAGAAGGAAATGTTCCAAGATATTAGCAGTGGTTATCTCTAGGTAGTGGGATTATAATTGGTTTTTTTCTTCTTCCTGATACTTTTTTCCTTTCCCATAGTCTTAATGAATGTTTCATAATATTAAAGAATAAACATTGTTTGGTTTAACAGATGAGGCCCCAGAGGGAGACATCAGGCAATGTTCTTCTGGAGGACACTTGGCACCCCCCTCACTGTGATGCACACACCCTGACTTCACGCCCCAAGCATCACAACTGAGCCCTATGGGGGACATATGTGCACACAGGGAGGCTTCCAGCATTCCCTGCTTTCTGCAGGTGCTGGCAGAGAAAGTGGACTTATTCCCAGAGAGGAGATAAAGCCAGAGCCTTTGCAATATTCTGAAAAAAAAAAATCAGATGATCATTATACGACAACTGCTAGAGGAGGCAAATAACAGCTGGGAATGACATGGGGGACAGAGCTCTGGACTGGACATTAAAAGGCATGGGTTCAAGCTTCTGCTTTGCATCCAACCAGCTGATGACCAAGTCAAGTCACTTCCTCTCTCCATGCCTCAGATTCCCCCTCTATTAAACAAGGGAATGGGTCCTTCTGATGGTTTACGATTCTGTGGATTTACATCTGCTGCTGTCCTCATTTCCACCATTCATGTAAAAAACAGTAGAAAACTCCTCATATTGATTGCCTGGCACAGCCCTTGCCGCCCAGGAATCTCAAGGACTATTCTGCCCCAAAAGGCAGTCTCTAAATTGACACATGCCTCTTTTCCCCCACCTAATTGGAGAAGACCCTCTTAAGAAGGCAGCACGAGCAGATCCCTTTCCCACCCTCTGTACCCCTGAATTTGCTCAAGTATGACGATATGTATTGAGCTCCCTCCAAGTGCCAGGCCCTAGTGCTATTTGGCGAATAAGACAGACCCTGTCCTTCTCTCTCAGAGCTCACAGCATCCACAGTGACCACCTGTCATGTGAGAGGAGGATTTACATACAACAATTCCTCATAGGCCTTGCATCAACCCTGTGAGGCTGATACTACCATTCACATTTTACAGCACAGAAGATGTGGCGTTAAAGAAGTGAAGTGCTTTGTGCCAGCTCAGGGAGCAAACGTGGCAAGGCCAGTGTTCTGACCCTGATCGCTTACACTTCAAAAGCACCTGTGATGTGTCGGTGGCTCTTAACTTCACAGTCCAGGCAGAACAAAGGACTTCAAGATGAGCTGGGTCTTGAAGTCTCCATCCAATCTTCACCCTTTTGATCTGGCCATAAAAAATAACTGGAGAAAAGAAAAATAAATTGCAATAAACTTGATGCCAAAACATAAAACTTGCTATTGATTTTATAAGAGCAAGCTATGAGCTCAGACAAATCAGTTTGTATTAAAAAAACCATACCCTATATCATGGACAAGACACTAAATAAATGTTGAATCGCAACATGAGAAAGTTGTTTTTTTAATTCTTTTGCCATCCTTCTCATTATACCAGGGAAAGTCTCAATTTGGTGCTACCAGGTCTTTGACACCTTCTTCAACACTTGCCAATCTCCCTTCATAACAAAGAAAGAGCAGGTCTCAGGCTCAGAGCCTTGGACAGCCAACAGTATCAACTAAACATTAATCACAGTGTTTTATTTTTCATTGTTTATGTGGGGGTGGTATTTTATGGTCACCTTCTATTTGAGGAAATTGATATTGGTTTTCTATTTACTGTGGTCATATAAATTTCCCTTTTGAGCTACATTTACTGATATTTTTAATGAGTACATTCACTGACATTTTTAATGAGTAGATTTAAGGGACAATATTAAACTCACAACACCATAGAAGTGGTGTACAAGCAGGGCAAAAATTTAAAAAGTGGCATTGGGATGGTTGGAGCTTGAGAAATGCTGTCCCATGAAATTAAAAATAACCCAGCCATGTAATTATACTGTACTGAAGGTAGATTCCAAGTTACCTAAATAGCACAAATCCACTACAGCCCATCATTATTAAAGCAAATTGTTGAAGGCTTACATAGCAGTTACTTTGGCAACAGAGGTATAACAGAATCATATTCTAACCACAAGATGTATGTGCCTGAAAGTCTAATTATTGGAAAATTATAAACCTAAGAAATGCAGCTATGCCTGACTGCGTGGTGCAGGGCTGGCCAAATATCTCAGGGTAATTGGATAAACCACATCTACACAGAGGTTTTGTGGAAAGGAAGAACCCTTCCCCCAACACCCTCAACAACCTCAATGATTCATTCATTCATTCACTCATTCACTCACTCATTCAGTCATTCACTGCACTTTTTACCAGGTCCCTGCTATACACACTGGAATACCATGAGGGGCCACACAAGCCTGACAACTGCCCCCAGCAAGCTTCCAGTCCAGGGTGGGGTGCCCCGCTTCAACCCCAGCCTCCCACACCTGAGTGTTTAGCTGCCAACTAGGCTCTGAATAGAGCCATTCTTTGAACACATGTAACAGAGGAAGCCTGCTTTACCTGGGGATGGGTGGTCAGGGGAGGATTCCAGGAGGAAGTGAGCATCAGGCTGAGATCTAAAGAAAGAACAGGAATGAATGAGGGAAAGTGGGAAAGGAGAGGGATGTGAAAGCACAGGCGCTTCCGTGTGTGGGGGTGTGGCCTCATCTCCCACAAGCAGCCCACAAGGTGAGCATCTCACCCTGGGAGTGTGACTCTTGGATCCCAAGATATGCATTTCATATGTCTTGGCCCCTAAATGCAATCCAGTAATGGCATCCGTTCTTCAGTAAGAAAACAGCTATCTGATCCCAACACTGAGGAAAAATGTAGAGCTGCTGAGTGGGTTTCTGCATCACCCCCACTCCCATGGGGTTTTAAAGAGGGACTGTGACCACTCAGAACTTTCATCAGACACACTGACATTCAAAGAAAACACAAAAAAACAGTTGCTCTTGACCCTGGCTGCACTTCTGACTCACTAGGGAACTTCCAAAATCTCCAAGCCCAGGTCACACCCAACCCAAGTAAGTTAGAATCTCTTGAGGTGGAGCCCAGGGGTCAGTAATGTATAAAGCTGACCAGGGAATCCAGTGCGCAGCCAAGACTGAGAACCAAACAGGGAACCCAACCTCTATGGTGGAAGCAAATCTACAAAGACACACTGAGCCCTCACTATGTGCCAGGCACTGGGCTGGGGGTGGAGTGGGGATTCGTGAGAATCGGATCCCACTGTGGTTTAATGATAGCTGTGGAAGACTGCGCCCACTTTCAAAGCATGCACTAGAACCAAGATAAAGACGAAAATTGCTCTGGTCATGCCAGTTGCCTGGGAGTTCAGTGCAGATTCTAAGTCAGTAGGTCTGGGTTGGAGCTTGAGTCTGCATTTCTAGCAAGCTTCCCGGGGACACCTGAGATGCTGCTGGACTGAGAACCGGATAGCAAAGTAGAACCTGGGTAGCAAGATTCTAAAGGAAACTGCTCAGAGCCAGGCTACTTCTCCCCACCATGTCTCCGCCACTCAGACAACACTGAGCATTGTCTGGAGATGATTTTTTTTTTTTAAGTTTAGGAAAAGAAGGAAATGCACCCTTGTAGCCTGCCAGGTGTGGGTTTGTATCCCCATGACAGCTCCCAGCATACACCTTCAGAGCACGGGGCACAGCTCAAGAAGAAAGAGAAGGGCTGGGGAGGGGGGTGCTGGGTCGGGGGTTTTCAAAAATAGCAAACCATCTGTGCCCAGCAGCCCCCGCTGCCTAACGAGTCCCCCATCTGGGGCCAGAACAAAGGCAAGGAAATTCAAGAAGCATAGAGATCAAAACGGCCTCAGAGGCTCTCCCACAGCGAGTCTTCATTTCTAATTAATCATCCCATTCTTGGCAAATCAATTGTGCATGTTTTAAAATCTGTACACCAAGGGCAAGGGATGGGGTGGGAGTTGAAAGCAAGAGAGCTTTGGAGCTCAGCTCAGGGCCGTGAATTCTTGGGGGAGTAGCTGAACAGTGGGAGGGAACAGTGGAGTCAGCCCTGACCCATTCAGCAGAATCAGAAAAGAATAGATCAGGGGACACAAACGCTTGCAGAAACCAGGCAGGTCATGGGAACCCGTGGACTGGGCAGGGGTTAGTGGAAGGAGCAGTGGGGACTGGGGTCAGGGACTGGTCCACCTGACCCCAGAGGGTAGCTACTCATTGCCAGCCCCTCCTTGCGAAGCAGAAATTCAGGCCTGGTTTTGCTGGATCTTCCTTTTTGTTTTTGAAAGTACCTGAAAGTAAGATTCTTTTAAATATGAAATCTCTTGATTTATAGAAGTTGGCTCAAATGCTTGGGTAACGCCATGCTATCCATCAGAATATATCCCAGAACCATATATGGAGTGCATGCCGCAAATGTGTAATCTCTGATATACAGACCGGAGGCATTACCTGCAAAGTGAAAAGTTATTCCCAATTAATTTAAGTCAGAACTCATCAGATTCTCTGGAAGGCCTCAGATGAAAGAGAATGTGTATTCACATCATGCCTACTGGCAGCAGGCACTGCATCCACCTCTCCAGTTGCTTACTCATTTAAATAAGATTAACTGAGCAGCTACTATTTTCTAGGCCCTGGGCTATGTGTGCCGTCATCAGGTCGTCTCTGAGAGCAGTGAACGTGGACGTCCACAGGATCATTTCAGATAGTGGCAAGTACTAAAAGGTGCATAAAATAGGGGGTCGTTGGCCAGGTACGGTGGCTCATGCCTGTAATCCCAGCACTTTGGGAGACTGAGGCAGAAGGATCACTTGAGGTCAGGAGTTCAAGACCAGCCTGGCCAACATGGTGAAATCCCAACTTTACTAAAAATACAAAAATTAGCCAGGCACGGTGGTGCATGCCTGTAGTCCCAGCTACTTGGGAGGCTGAGGTAGGAGGATTGCTTGAGCCCCAGAGATGGAGGCTGCAGTGAGCCATGATCACATCACTGTACTCCAGCCTGGGCAACAGAGCAAGACTCCACCTCAAAAAAAAAAAAAAACATAACCAAAAACAGGGGTGTGATGATGGCAGTCAGGAAGCAGTTGTGTGGGCAGGCAAGGTAGGCTCCCTAAATCTCAAGGATGCAGTTATCAGCCATCAAAATCTCAGGATGGACTGTACCAGCCAGAGGAAATTGCCAAGGCAAACACCCTGAGGTGGATAACAGCTTCAACTATTTTCATTCATCATCAAGATAAATGTATGAGGCATTGCTATGCCCATTGATCAGATGAGGACACTGAGGCCAGACTTGCTCTCAAGATCACATGGCTAGTGAGGAGCAGAAAGCCAATTACTGATCCCCTGTCTTGGACCAGTAATATCACTAAAATGGGTGACAAACTTGGGGGCCATTTTCCCATCTTTGCATAGTTAAGGATTCCTCCCTAAATCAAAGGAGCCAGCAGATGAGGCTGCAGTCTGTGAGACCAGAACATTCTCTATGGGGTCCCTCATGGTCCCTATGCCAGAAGCTGTCTCTGTATTTGGAGCATTCAGGGCACTCATCTTTCTCATCAACATCCACACATACAAGGACACATTAGGACTTCAAGACCTCCTCTCTGGGGACCATGGGATGCCCCTGAGGTTTTGGTGGAAGCATCTGCTGAAATCAGGGCATCCGACCAGCACCCAGATGTGCAGAAGAAAAGAATTATCGCAGTAGTCCATTGTGCTTTCTAATACCTTTCAAGCTCTTCCCCCCAGTTTTATGCTTCTCAGCCTGGAACTCACTTCCCTGGACTTCCCCAGTGGCTTGCTAAAGAAAATATCCTTGTGGAACATCTTCCGGTAGTGTATATTTGACTCAGGAATTAGGGAGGGGAAACATCATTTTTCCCAAAAACAAGCACAGGTAACTTTTGTGTCAATCAGATTTTGCCACCTTAATGCTGTCTAGCAAAGCACCTAAGATTCTGTGGCTTAAAACCATAATACTTCATTCTCACTCACATATTTGTGAGCTGGAGGTAATCAGCTAACCTGGGCATGGCCAAGCTTGGCTATAAGCCATTGATTGGATCCCAATCTGCTCCAGATGCCACTCACTCTCCCTGGACCCCAGTTGGCTAGCCAGGGTGTGTAGTTTTCAAGGTGATGGCAGAAATGCCAGAGGGGTGAGAGTAAACCCATGAAGACTTTCAAAGCCCAGGTGAGGAACTGGCACATCGTCCTCTCTGCCCACATTCCATTGGCCAAGCAAGCCACAAGGCCACACTCCACTAATGTGTAGAAGAAAGTGAATAATCACAGTGGACCATTATATCTGCCAATACTTTTCAAACCCTTCCTCCCAGCTTAATGCTTCTCGTAAAACTGACCCCCTGTCTTGGCCCAGTAATGTCATTAAAGCTAATGACTAACTTGGTGTCATTATCCTGTCTTTGCCTGGCTAAGGATGCTTCTGCAAATCAGGGGGAGCCAGCAGGTGAGGCTATAGTCTGTTACCCCATATATTCTCTATAGAGGTCCTCATAGCCCCCAGGCCCAACACCAATGGGGTGGAGTGGACTTGCCCCCTAGTGAAGGCATTGCAAAGACACATGACAAAGGAATCAGCACCTGCATGGGGCCAGGAAGATGCTGCATGGGCAGAGGGAGACGTCCAGCTGGGATATAGCTTCAGTGGAGGCTTCTGTTAACCCCACAGAGAATGCTGGAGCGGGGATGATCCTACAGAGCCATGGGGTAGGGGGACAAGAGATCAGACCTTACTACTCCTGCTCTGTAATCAATGTGGGCTGCTCCCCAAAGGGACATGACTTTGAGTAAGTTAAGCAAGCGTGATTTCTACATCAGAGGGGACCCCTGCAGAGGCTGATAGTTGCAGCACCCCAGCTGCTGGGGCAATAGCTGTTCAGCCCCACACCCACTTCACAATCCATCCTGACATCTGTGGGGTCGGGGGCAAGAGTATAAACAGAGGTCCCCATAGCACATGTCTAAATGCTTAAAATCATCAGTCAAGCTTGCTAACGTTAAACAGAAAATGTTCTATCCTCCTACTTTGACAAATGGACCTTTCCCAACAACTTGGAAGTCCAGGTTCTAGTGAGGAACTGATTTCTCAGTGCTCCATGCTGGAAGACAGCAGAAAGAAAGCTGGTCACCCACCTATATCCCACTCCTCTTAATTTCTCACTCGAGCTTCACCCACACTAAGAGGGGCCTTGCACCCACAGATGAACACACACATCCCAACACTTAGGGCAGGGAATTCTCAGCTCCCAGGTATGCAGGACATGAACCAGAAGGAGGAGGATGTGGGCTCTGGATAACACTTTCCTGGGGAAGGGCATGGCCAGAGGAGAATCCGAGCAGGGCTCTCTTTTCCATTGCCCAGGGAAGCCCCTCTTGCCCAAGACCAGTCGCAAGCCTGGTCTAGAAGACAAGCAAGATTTCCTCTTAGGAAGACCAAGCTCACTGGAAAGGTGGCAGAGCAGGTGGTTAAGCACACACCTCCTGTGGAACCAGACAGCCTGAGTCTCATGCAGGCTCCATCACTTACTAGCTGTGTAATCTTGGCCTTTGTTTCCACATCTGTAAAATGGGAGTAATAAGGCTCATAGGGCTGTCAGGGGGTTGGGGGTAAGGGACATCACACATCTAAAGGCCTTAGACCTGGTGCCTAGTAAGCATTACATGTTTGATCGATAAAACTACCTCCCAAAGCATAACTTTAGTGTGATATTCTAGTAAAAGAGCCCTCTTTCTCACAAGGGGTGGGGAAGAGGAAGAATGAGATGGTGAAAGTGATGGAGAATTCCATCTTGCCACATGAGTAAATTGCTTAATTCCCCATACCCCAGACATCCAGAAATATTGACACCCTTCAAGGACTGGCCATGGATGGCTGTGGCACCATGTAGCCATCCCCAACATGGGCAGAACAGCTCACTCCCTAAAGTTCATGGGGCCTGGTCTCTCTGACAAGAGCCACAAAAGTAAAATGTGGCTCAAACTGATTTGGAAAAACCGTGGAAGAGAGGACCGGACATGGTCAAACTTGTTGTAGATGAGGAGCTGGGAGTGTGTATGTGTGTGTATGTGTGTGTGTGTGTGTGTGTGTGTGTGTGTGTGGCATATGTGTGTGGGGAGGTCGTGTGTGTGTGGCATGTGGGGTGTGTGTGTGTGTGAGTACATGTGTGTGGTGTGGTGTGTGTGATGTGTGTGGCATGTGTGCGTGTGATATGTGTGGTGTGTCTGCATGTGATGTGGGTGGTGTGTGTGTGTGTGTGTGTGATGTGTGTGGTGTGTGTGTATGATGTGTGTGGTGGGGGTGTGGTATGTGTGGATGTGTGTGGTGTGTGTGGTGTGTATATGCACATGCATGTGTGTGGTGTGGTGTGTGCATCATGTGCATGTGATGTGTGTATGTGGGGTGCATGTGTGTGATGTGTGGGGGGCCATGGGGATGTGTTTGTGTGGTGTGTGTGGTGTGGATGTGTGTGCATGCATGTGTGTGGTGTGTGTGATGTGGGGAGCGTGACTGTTGTTTGTACTTGTGTGTGGTGTGTATATGTGTGGTGTGTGGTGTGTGTGTGGTTTGTGTGGTGTGGGTGTGTGTGCATGCATGCGTGTGGTGTGTGATGTGGTGTGATGTAGTGTGCGTGTATGAGTGTGTGTGGTGTCTGTGTGATGTCTGAAGGGGTGTGGTGTGTGCGGTGTGTGTGTGCACATGCATGTATGTGGTGTGGTGTGTGTGTCGTGTGCATATGTAATGTGTGTGTGTGAGGTGTATGGGGTGTGGGGTTGTGTTTGTACATGTGGTGTGTGTGTGTGTGATGTGTAGGGAGTGTGGGGGTTGTGTTTGCATATACTTGTGTGTGGTATGTGTGAGTTTGTGGTACATGTGTGTGTGGTTTGTGTAGTGTGAGTGTGATGTGGGTGTGTGTGCGTGCATGTGTGTGGTGTGATGTGTTTATTGTGTGGGGGGCATATGATGTGTGTGGTATGGGTGTTGTGTGTGTGATGTGGGGGTGTGTGGGGGTT
>NW_016107323.1:5359776-5384110 GCF_001604975.1 Cebus imitator
TGTGTGGTGTGGATGTGTGTGCATGCATGTGTGTGGTATGGTGTGTGTGTTGTGTGTGGAGTGTGTGGTGTGTGTAGTGCGTGTGTGTAGTGTGGTGTGCGTGTGTGATGCATGTGTGTGGTTTGTGTGGTGTGTGTGTGGTGTGGGTGTGTATGAGTGCATATGTGTGGTATGGTGTGTGTGTTGTGTGTGGGGCGTGTGGTGTGTGTAGTGTGTGTGTGTAGTGTGGTGTACATGTGTGTCTGTATTAAAGAGAGAGAGAACACAACCCCGGCGAGATGCTCAGAAGCAAAATGGAGTTCATGGCAGAGGCCCCCTGGACAGAACAGTTGGGATCAGAAGCTCATGGAGTTACTTTCATGAACAATCTGGGGACACTCTGGGTTCAAGCAGTTCTTCTCTGGGGCCCAGCTCAACAAGGCAAGCCTGAGTGAGAAGGAGGACCGTCCACCCCATTCCAATATGGGCTATGGAAAGCAGACAGGAGTGGAATTACCCAGGGCCCAGGGGGGAAGCAATGTCCTTTGAGAAGATACTGGCAACTGGGTCCTTCTGGAGAGGTCTCCCTCACACAGCCTGTGGGCAGGGAATTCCTCCGGGAGCCCGAAGCAGGATAACGTGGAAGGACAACTTTCTGAACACGAGGAGGTGCCCGTAGACCCAATGAGATCACTGGGGGAGATACTGAGGAAAAAGTGAGGTCTTACAAGTAGGGGCTGGAAGCCATGTCATTTGAACACTTCTGTTCCTGCAGCCCCATTTGTATAATGCCAGGGACATCTGATGCAGTTACATTTTCATAGCAGCAGTACTTCCTGAGCACATACTATGTGCTGACACTGTGCCAAGGGGTTTATTTATATTAACCAATTTAATTCTCACAGCAACCCTATGAGATAGGTACTGCTGGTACCCACTTTATAGAGGAGGAAACAGAGACCCAGTTGAGTGACTTAGCCAAGATCACACAGCTAGTATGTGATAGAACCGGGATTCACACCTGGACAGTCTGGCTCCAGAATGTAATCTCTTAACTGTACACAGTCCTGACTCTCTTGTACAGAGCTTAGCCCACAGAGGTGCTCAGGGAATGTCTGTTACATTGAAGCAAAGTCTCCATGAATTGAATCTGTTGGAACTGGGTGCTGTTGTTCCCACTGACTTTGTGTTCTCATTTGGGGCCATGGTTTCTGCTAAGGCAGGGCCCTTGTCCAGGCACTGTCCTCATCACCGTGTTTAGACAGTGCTAAGTCACCCAGGCACTATCTGTAAAGAGAAGGAGACTGGTCCTCCCCTCCACATCCTCCCCTGTCTCTGCAGCCTCTTGCTTCTTACACATCTTGCCGCCTTCCTCCAGCTCATGGGCTCATGGCTCCCTCCTTGGCTACAACTAAATCCTCTGGATCCATTTCAGATGCATCCCTAGGAACCTCTCTTAGAATCAGAGCCTTCAGATAACTTATCTCACTGCAGAGTTCTCCTGAATGGGAAGAAGGTGGCTATCTGACCAAAGCTAAGCATTGGGGGTGCTATTTAAACCTTTTTCCTTTTCTTGGGGCTTTTAAAGCCCTTACAAGAAAACGCCCGCTGTCTGGGATGCTGAGCTTCAGCTGTGGGACTCCTGATCCCCCATCCACTGTTCGTTACCACATGAGAAATACACAAAACGGCTGAGCTGTGCAGCAGTGAGGCTGCCACTCCTGAAATCGGCCACCGAGCCCCAAAGGAAGCCTTTAAGTCACACAATTCTAGTTTCTGATCTGCTGATAAACATTCATTCATTCAGAAAATATTTATAGCATCTGTGTTGCTGTAAGCACCAAGGTGGGTGCCAGGGAGGCAGCACAAAACCGAACAGACCTTGTGAAAGTTACATCCAGGAGGCCAAGTGCCCTCTCTGAACCTCAGGGATTTTGTTCTATAAAATAGGGGTGCTCATAAAGATGTAAGGTCCCCTCAAAAGTCTTTTTCTTACACTCTGCAACAAATCCCCAACTCTAGGAGAAAGGAGCAATGGAGGGGGAGCCAGGGTGCAGCCTCTAGTTGAATTCCCCCTGATGAGGTCATTTCCCACTCTGGGCCTCAGTTTCTCCAGCAGTAAAATGACAGGGCTGGACTGCATGGTTTCAGAAAACTCATCTTACTCTAACAGCCTGTGACTCTTCAATTCCAACATTCTGATTCTAGCACGAGAATACCCTCTGAGTCCAGGAACGAATATCCTGCCATTCTGAAAACAAGTCTCCTCCACACAGGATGCTCACATCACCACCTTCTTGAAAAGCAGCTGAAAGGGAATTGCTTCTCACTGGCTTGAGCATGAAGGTATGTGGAGACCCTCCCAGGAGCTGCTCTCTGCAGGTCTCCCCAAGTCACTAAATTTATCTTCCCCATCATGCTCTTAATCTCTGAAAATTAATGGCATGACCATCAGCTGTCTGAAGAACATAGCTGACCCATCACCAATAAATCAGAAACTCTCAGTGATGCTTCTGAATAAATGATAGCCACTTGGATCATCAGGCAGGCAGGCTGGAGCTGTTTAACGTACCGTGGGAGATGCCTAAACCTGCGCCCTGCTGGGGTGGGGAGGCAGGGAACTTGGTAAAGAGAGCAAGAGGTGAGACGAGCTGAGAAGGCAGGGAGCTTGGTAAGGAGAGCAAGAGGTCCCCAGGGTAATCCCTGGGTATTTACACAGATTCAGACCCAAAAGAGCTCTCCCAGTCAGGCATGGCTTTGCCTTGCCTGAAAGGAAAACATTTCCCAGACGGAGAGGAAAAAATGCCCCAGACATTGTTTAATAATGTCTTAAAAGGTCTTGAAAACCTGTAAAGGGTCTGGACATGAATCCCAGCACCTTGGGAGGCTAAGGCTAGAGGATCACTTGAGCCCAGAACTTCAAGTGCAGCCTGGACAACATAGCAAGACCCCATCCCTACAAAAAATTTTTAATTGACTGGGCATGGTTGCTGGTGTCTGCAGTCCCAGGTACTCCAGAGGCTAAGGCAGGAGAATCGCCTGAGCCCAGGAGTTTGAGGCTACAGGGAGCTATGATTTCACCACTGCACTCCAGCCTGGGCAACAAAGTGAGACCCTGTCTCTAAAACATTAAAAAATAAAAACCTATAAAGGGTTAAGGAAACAGATGTCAACTCACAAACCTCAATGATAATCCTAACTTTTCTAAAAATTCCTTTTGGCCAGTTTCTCTATCTACAAAGGGGGGACTCCTAAACAGAGATCCGTCCTTCCCTTGGCCTTGCATGGTTCGGTGATAACCACTGACTAGCCTATTTGACACAAACATAATAGGAAACAGACGCTCAGGAACATGAGGCAACTTGCCCCAGGTCTTTCAGCAAAGGCGAGGCATGAGTCCAGCGCTGTGCCTTCTCTCCTGCAGAGAGAAGCGGTGGGAACCCTGCATCTTACTTGGCTGCTTTTTCACCACTGGGGACTGGAGCCCACACAGAAGTCCCAGGCCATGCACCCCACCCAGGGACTCTGAGACAATCTGCAACAGATTGGTGTGACTCACACAGTCTTCCTACACATACCCCCAGCTCTGTGTTTCCTCCCACGTGGCGACTCTGAGAAACTGACAGATGGGCAGCTCCAGCCGTGGCCAGAAGATCCTTTGGAGTTGGTTCCAATGGACACCGTGTCCAAGGACATCCCATGCCCTGCCAGGAGCTGTTTGAAAGTTCCAACCAACCTTGGATCATGGGAAGCAAGCTGTGCTTGGAAATGGGTAAGGAAATGCAGTCAGGGCTACTTATGCTCAGCCCTCACCAACATGCCGGCCTCTCTGGGAGCATCTTAGCACATCAGGCATCCAACAGTTCTGCCTCAGAACTCAGTGGTCCTACGTCCTAGGGAGATATGTGGATGGTCGCCTCTGTGCCATCACTGCATTCTGCCAAATGGCAACTCCAGGTCCAGGGCCCAGGGTCTCCTGCACACCTCCCCCATACCCACAGAAACACGACCATCAACCTCTAGAGCTGAAAAGGTGACCCAACGTGATGGTTTTTAAGCTTAAGACATCAAAGCCTTTCTTTAAACAAAGTCTTACTCAAAATCCCAACATGTAAAACAGATGAAAGGGAGAAAGTAGAAATGAGAATCCCAGTCCCCTCCTACCTGGCTTCCTCTTGCCTTCCAAAGTAGCCCCAGGGCTCTTCCACAGAACCCTGGGGCTCCAAGGAACCCAGTTTGCAAACCACTACTCTAGTCAGATGGAGAAACAGGCCCAGAAGGGAAAATGTCTGGCACGGAGGCAATCCAAAGGTGAGGCCCCTTTCCAGGTGAGGCTCTTGAAAACCTGAGCAGGAGACAGACAGCCTTTTCCCTGGGCCAACTCAGAGTCTGATTGTGAGTATTTGCCTAACACCAGCACACTTTAGTTGATTTGTTGGCTAGTTAGTTGTGGGTTGGTTGGACAATGTATTTGTTGCTCAGTGAATGGTTGAGTTGGTTGGCTGGTCCATTGGTTCATTGATTATTTGGCTGATTGGTTGCTCAATTAGTTGATGGTTAGTTGGTTATTCAGTTAGTTGATTGAATGGTTAGTTTTCCAGTTAGATGGTCACTCCATTGATTGACTGGCTAGCTGGTTAGTTAGACGTTTGGTTAATTCATTGCCTGGCTCTTTAATTGTCTGGTTGAACAAATGAGCGAGTTAGTGGTTGCATATGTAGTGCATTGGAGAAAGCTCCCAGACATAAAGTGCACATGGGAAGAAAGAGGCATCAAGCAAATGGCCTGAGACAAGGAGGGAGAAGTGGGGTTCACTCAGGGATTTCAGTAACAGCGGAGGGAAAAAAAAGTAATAGTTGCTACTGCCAGAGCCTGTTTGTCGACTTCTTAAACAGGAAATGAGCAGATAAACCAGTGAATATGAGCGTCCCATATAAACTGTAAAATCCAGTACACACGTCAGGAGTCTCCTCCTCTTCCTCCAAGGTTCCAGTGCCTCCTGTTTTCTCTTCTTCCACGGCTTCCCCCAACAACCCTGCTCTTCAATCCTTTACCCACCCTAAGAATGTCGGTGATGGATAACAGCTCTCTCTTACCTGTCTGTCTCTCCTCCCCACCCCCAACATCCCCTGCACACACACACAGAGATATAGCATTAATATGAGTATTTTAGCCATGGTAGAGCAGATGGGGTGATTTGAAGGAAAGAGTTCTTCTAGGACCCAATAATTAAATCCTATGAGCAGCATCTCTGACCTAAAGATAATGGCATAGTTTTACATAACCCTTAAGCATTCTTCTGCACCAAGTATTGGTGTAATCTCCACGTCAAAGATGAGAAACCTGAGACTCAAAGAGGGACAATGACCAAAATTCAAACACAGAGAGTTTGAGCGGGGGGGAGTGCTCAGACTTGAAACGCATTCCATGACTGCCTCTCTATCCAGGCTTCACACTCTTTCACAACCCTGGGATCACTAAAGTGTTTGAACCACACCGGGTCCTCCCCAGCTTGCTGTTCTCCAACCCCATGGTCCCTTCTAGCTTCCCTTGGGTTCTAAGCACCAGCTCCCATGCCAGTGCTGGTGGGAAGCTCCAGGCATCACCCACCAACAGGCCAGAGCCAGAGTGGGCTGCCACATGCCACACAGCAACCACACAGCAAAACGAGCCCAGTGGACACACTGTTTACAGCCCTGCCTAATGAGCTCTGAACTAAGTTCTGATGCCACAATCAATTAATATGAAAACTCCCAGCTGCAGTTACTCCATGCATTTGTTTGCAAGATTAATGGCAAATACAAAATTGCTTCTTCACCTTGGGATAGTCAGGGAAATCTGGAGAACACCCGTACAACCGCCCCATAAATATTCCTTAAAGCCACTCCTGCCTTTTGCCACATCCTTTGTTATCAGAATATAGGATCCCAGTGTTTTTCTGTCCATACTTTGCAAAGCCATGGGACATGCCGGAGAATGGGCATGATTGTACAAGTGAGAGGATTTCAGGGCCCCTTCTCCCTCCTGCCCTCTCCATTTGCCCTTCCCAGGGGTGTGGGAAGAGAAGGTGCTTCAGGGAGGACAACACATGGCTCCCTGTCCTGTATTTTTTCTTCAGAAACCAGATTTAAAGACTGAATAGAGGCTGGGTGCCGTGGCTCATGCCTTAAATTCCAGTGCTTTGGGAGGCCAAGGCAGGAGGAATGCTTGAGCCTATGGAGTTCGAGACCAGACAGGGCAACATAGTGAGTGCTCCTCTCCTCAAAAGAGGAAAATCTTTCTTCCACCCTTGTCTCCCTGTCCCCTCTGCCTTCCAAGATCTCCCCATTTGTGACCACCGCTACCAGTTTCTTACACATCTTTCACAGCAGCTCTGTGAATCCCGGTCAGCAATGATGAAGACATTCCACATCTGCATTATCCAAAACACTGGCTGTAGAGTACTTGAAATGTGACTAATGTGATGGTGAACCAAATCCTTAATTGTACCGAATTTTAACGAATTTACATTTAAAGAGCCACCTGTGGCTAGTGGCTACAATATTGAAAAGGCAGTGCAGGTATAGTAAGCCTACTGACAACTAACATCTGTGGAGCCATAGATGTGCCGCTATGTGGCAGGCCCTGTTCCAAGCATTTCCTGCATATTAGCTCCTAGGTCTCATAAGAAGTCTGTGACATAGATATTATCTCCACTGTTTTCTCTCTGGAAAAAATGAAGGGTGGTGAGTTTAAGTTCTTGTGAGGTCACACTACCAGGATGTAGAGGAGCTTTGATCTGAGCCCAGGCTGTCTGATACAGAGCCTGGGATCTTAGCTCCTGTAATGCAGAGGCTGTTCTAAGACATAGAAGCAGGTTAAATAAGAATGTGAAGCATAAGCTTGGCACCATGCCTGGCACAGAACAGGTCCTTGGTAGCTTACTCTCCACCCACCCCTTTAATCAGTTCCATCTCCTTCCTATTCCCTGCATAGACCCCACTTCTCGCCACCCCTGAGCCTTTGCGTTAGCTGTGCCTCCTTTCCAGAATATCATTCTCAATCTTTCCACTTAGTCAAATCCTCCCCATCCATCAGGCACCAAGGATGGGATAAAGTGCTTGAAGCATGAGTCGGCCTGGGCAAGGAATGAAGGAGCAGAGGCCACAGGGGAACTTGTTGGCAGGACTCAGGGAACCGTGCAACAGAAGCTGTGGCCTTCAGGAGGGGGATGCAGCCAACCCACAGCCTAGCCTGGCAGTGAAAAGACAGACATCAGTAGGGTGTGGACTGCATAATGGGGAGCATTGGGAAAGGAAGTAGGTAGAAGAAGCTAGATAAGTCATGGGGGCCTTGACCACCCAATATTACTGTAGTGTAGATCTGATTTAATAAGTGGTAGGGGCTGGTGTTGCTGTATTCATCCATGGAGCTAATATTTATTAGGCACCTACAGTGTGTTCCTGGCCCTTTGCTGTGTGGCTGCTGTGCAGCATGTGGCAGCCCACTCTGGCTCTGGCCTGTTGGTGGGTGATGCTCAGAGCTCCCCACCAGCACTGGCACTGGAGTCGATGCCTAGAATCCAAGGGATGCTAGAAGGGACCATGGGGTTGGAGAATGGCACTTGGGCTACAACGTAAGCCAAAACCCAAGATCCTATACTTAGAGGGTAATTATATTACAGTTATGTAGGTGCCATGATGGGCGTGCTACAATGGCACAGGAAAATCTATAGCCTGCACTGTAAAGGGAAGATCATGCCCAAGATGATCTCTGAGGATGAGTAGGAAGTAATCAAGTTGGTGGGAATGTGAAAATATGCAAAGGGGAAGTATTCTAGAGACAGGAAATAGAATATACAAAAAACCCAAAGAGAGTAGAGAAATAAGCCCATTTGGAGAATTTAATACAGCACAGTGTTGCTAGAGAGTGGAATGTGGTTGATGAGGTTGAAGATGGAAGCCTGGGCCAGACCTCACAGGACCTGGCAAAGAGTTGGAACTATCCTGAGGGCAACAGGGAGCTATTGAGAGTTCTAAAGCAGGAGCAACATGGTTAGATTTGTGCTCTAGAATATCTCTCTGGCTTATGGTGGAAGTGGGTTGTAGAAGGGCGACAGGAAGCACATCAGTTAGGAGGCTATTTCTGTAGTCCAGGAGACATAATGATGGCCTGGCATAAGGCAGTAACTATGAGGACGAAGAGGAAAGCAAGAGAGGTTCCAGAACTTGAAGACCCCATGGGGGATGAAAAAAAGGATGAAGGTGCTGGAAGCAAAGTCACCAT
Source organism: Cebus imitator (assembly GCF_001604975.1). Taxonomy (NCBI): domain Eukaryota; kingdom Metazoa; phylum Chordata; class Mammalia; order Primates; family Cebidae; genus Cebus; species Cebus imitator. Next base: position 5,368,021 of record NW_016107323.1, read on the forward strand.
CATCTTTCAAGTTTGCTCAGGACTAAGAGGCTCAGAATTTATACCTGCATTTCCATTCCTGAGTTCCAGGAGGCACTATTGGCTGGTACAGATACTGATGGGCTCCTCTCCCCTAATGCACACTACCCAGAGTGTTGGGAGCCTTCAGTTTACTCATCCTGCCACCCAACAGAGTTCCTGTCTGCTTTCTCATTTTCAGAATGTTTTCAGCAAATATTAAGCCAGGCCCTAAGTTAGGAACCAAAGCTATAGAAGTAACCAAGGACATTTCTAATTCTTTCTCCCTCAATCAAATTAATTTTTTTATTCCCGCTCCTCGAAATAACACATCACATAGCTATAAATGCATGGATTGGAACACATGAAGTTCTGAAGGAAGAACATTCCTCGTAGGGGGAACAGCAAGTGCAAAGAACCAGGTTTTGGAATTTTTGGTGTGTCTGAGAAATAGCAAGAAGACCAAAGTGGCCGGAGCAAAGTGAGTGAAAGTTAAGTACTAGGAAGTGAAATTAGAGAGGAAATGGGCCAGATCATGTAGGATTTTGTGTGCTTTATTAGTTACCTGCTGCTGCATAACAAATTACTACAAATTACAAATTAGTAGTAACTACAAATTAGTAGCTTAAAACAACACATATTTATTATCACTCAGTTTCTATGGGCCAGGAATCCAGGCATGCTTTAGCAAGTCCTTGTGTTTCAGGGTCTCTCCCAAGGCTGCAATCAAGTTGTGAGCTGGAGCTGAGGTCTAATCTGAAAGCTCAGCTGGGGAAGGACTGCTTTCAAGCTGGTTCTGATTGTTGGCAGAATTCAGTTCCTCAAGATCTGTCAGATTAAGGTCCTCAGTTCCTTATTGGTTGTTGATCACAGGTTGCCCTTAATTCCCTGACATGTGGCCCTCACCAACACAGCCCTTCATCTAAGCATGCAAACTGAGAAAGCAATAGAGAGAGTCTACTAGAAAGACAGCCCTTAGAATTGTGTGTAGTATAATCATGAAAGTAATATCCCACCATCTCGGTTAGAAGTGAGTCACAGTTCCTGCCCTGTGGAATCCTACCAAATGGAAGAGGATTACACAAGATGTGAATGAAGGAAGTGGGGATCGGGGGGACCACTTTAGAGTTTGTCAACCACGTGACTATGCCAAAGACAAATTGGGCTTTCTGGTTTACCTCCTCATAATATTACCTCTTCTGAGTAAGAGAATTTATAGGGGTAAGCGTTAGGTTCTCTACCTTCATCCTATTAACCAGACTTCACAAGTACTTCCTTTGTACATACATCTATCCAATGCCCCATGAAGAAAGTAAAACAAGTACCATGATCCCATTTTACAGATGGCAAGGCAGAGGCTGAAGCTGAGGTTAAGATGATTTGCCCAAGGCCACTTTACCTGTTAGTGGATAAGCATGTTGGCCCAAGTATGGATTTCTTTCTTCTGTGTCTAGCTATTCCCATTCAGGGCACTGAAGTCTGTAAATTCCATCTGCCACAGCAGGCCTTGCCAGCAGAGGGATCCGGGAGTCCCTGGCACTGGCTCAAAGGACTGTCTTCCTGCTGTAGAGGGAGGGAATCCTTTTGCTTGGCACTCCTCCTGCCATTTTCCACCTGGTGGGTTTTAATCTTTCAGATAACAGATACCTAAGCATCCCACCACCCTGGGAAAAGCAAAAGCTTAAAGTAACTTGGGAAGGAGAAGGGGACTCAAGAATATGCCCTGTGTCTGAGCACAAAGGGACAGCTGTCATGGTCAGGCATCCAAGTGACTAAGAAGCAGAGCATCCTGTACAGAACTTTGGGGGAGAAAAAGGAGACAGAGACTTCCCCTAGGTTCAGCCTGGCAGCCAAGTCTTGAGTACCCACTGGGGAGGGGGGTTGGCTCATCTAGGCACCTGAGAAGGACTCCCTGCCAACCTACTTCCCACTGGATCTGGACCTGATTGTCTTCATATCCACACCTCACCCTTTCCTGGCCCGGCTCTATATCTAAGGGGGCCTGACCTTGTGGGCTGGATTTCCCAGGCTTTTTGGTCAACAGGGTTTTCTCTGGGTTCCACCAATTGGAGGCTCAGACAGGAGATGTGAGGGTGGAGAAAAGGCAGAGCCAGAATATTTCTCCCTTTTCTTCTCGGATTTGGGTAGTGTCTTAGTCTATTTTGTGCTGTTGTAACAGAATACCACAGACTGGGTCATGTATAATAAAGAGAAATTTATTTCTTACATTTCTGGAGACTGAGAAGTCCAAGGTCAAGGTGTTGGCATCTAGTGAGGACATTCTTGTCATGTCATAACATGGTGAAGGGCAAAGGGAGTTGGGGAGGGAGGACTGAAGCTGCCCTTTAATAATGAACAAACTCCAATGATGACAGCATTAGTCAATTCATGAGATTGGAGACCTCATGGCCTGACCACCTCTTAAGGCCCCACCTCTTAATATTGTTACAATTACAATTAAGTTTCAACACAAGTTTGGGAGGAGAAAAATGTTCAAACCATAACATATAGTGTGTCTGACAGTGTTGGATTCCTTGTTGACATCAATTCCCCTGGACAAGCCCACTGTAATTCCAACTTGTGCTGGGTGACCCCTGCCCCTAGGCACCAGGAACACCACCTCTCCTTGCAATCTTCCAGCCCTAAGGGATGTAGGAACTTTATGCTCTTACCAATATCTGGAGTGTCTCCTATCTTAGATCGGGTTACCCTCAAAGCAGATCCTGAAACAGACATGGGTGCATTGAATTTATTTGGAGGGTAATCCTGGGAGGCACAAATGGGGGGAGGGGGAGGGGAAGTGAGATAGGGAAAGGATAGCAGCTGATAAAGTATGCATTAAGGATGGGTTACTACTGTGGGCAACTGGGACTCAATCCCACAGGGACCCTTCTAAGAATCATTGTGAAACACACCCCAGAATCAACCCACTAGAGGAAGAGGAAGCTGCATTGTTTATCTACTAAATTCCATTCCCATGACTGAGGATGGTCCCTGGGGTGTTAACTCCTTCACACCCCCAGATTGGCCAGTAAATACATGAAAAAATGCTCAACAGCATTAGTGATATTAATAACAAACCACAATGAGATAACACTTCATACCTTGAAAATGGCTAAAATTAAAAAGACTGATAATACCAAGTGTTGACAAAGACAGGGGACAAGTGAAACTCATACATCCCTGGTGGCAATGTAAAATGTTGCAATCACTTTGGGAAAATATCTAGCTGTTTCTTATAAATCTAAATAAGCACTGACTCTAAGATGCAGCTATCTCCCTCTTGAATGTTTACCCAAGACAAATAAAAACACATATTACCACTGTACACAAATGTTCTTCACAGCTTTACTCATAGACAAAGATGAGTTAAATGGAACAAGACAAGGATGCCCACTCTCACCACCCCTATTCAACAAAGTACTGGAAGTCCTTGCCCAAGCAATCAGGCAAGAGAAAGAAATAAAAGGCACCTAAATAGGAAAAGAACTCAAACTGTCTCTCTTTGTGGATGACATGGCTCTATACATAGAAAAGCCTAAAGACTGCTAAAAGGCTCCTAAAACTAATAAGCAACTCCAGCAAAATTTAAGGATGCAAATCAATAAATATAAAAATAGCCAGCATTTCTATGCACCTATAATGTTCGAGCTGAGAGCCAAATCAAGAATGCAATTCCATTTGCAATAGACACACAAAACAAATTCCTAGGAGTATGCCTAACCAAGGAGGTGAAAGATCTCTACAAGGAGAACTACAGAACACTGCTGAAAGAAATCAGAGATGACACAAACAAATGGAAAAACATTTCATGTTCATGGATTAGAAGAATCAATATAGTTAAAATGGCCACACTGCCCAAAGCAACCTACAAATTCAATGCTATTCCTATCAAGCTACCAGTGTCATTTTTTACAGAAATAGAAAAAAACTATTCTAAAATTCATACATAACTGAAAAAAGAACCCAAATAACCAAAGCAATCCTAAACATAAAGAAAAAACCTGGAGGCATCACATTACTCAACTTCAAACTGTACTGTAAGTTCTATGGTAACCAAAGCCACATGGTACTGGTACAAAAACAGACAGACATACCAATGGAACTGAATAGAGAACGCAGAAATAAAGTCATGCATCTATAGTCATCTCATCTTTGATAAAGTCAACAAAAATAAGCAATGGGGAAAATGGTACAGGAATAGCTGGCTCGACATAGGTGGAAGAATAAAACTGGACCACCATGTACAAAAACCAACTCAGGATGGATTAAAGATTTAAATGTAAGTCCTCAAACTATAAGAATCCTAGAAGAAAACCAAGAAAACACCATTTTGAACATTGGCCTTGGCAAAAAAAATTTATGACTCAGATCTCAAAAGCAATTGCAACAAAAACAAAAAATATCAAGTGGGACCTAATTAAAAGGCTTCTGCATAGCAAAAGAAAGTATCAACAGAGTAAACAAACAACCTACAGAATGGGAGAAAATATTCACAAACTATGGATCCAACAAAGGTCTAATATCCAGAATCTATAAGAAACTTAAACAAATAAACAAGCAAAAACAAAGAACCCCATTTTTTAAAATGGGCAAAAGACATGAACAGACACTGCTCAAAATAAGACGTGAAAGTGGCCAACATGCAAGTGGCCAACATGCATATGAACAAATGGCCAACATCGCTAATCATCAGAGAAATACAAATCAAGACCACAATGAGATACCTTCTCACACCAGCCAGAATGGCTGTTATTAAAAAATCAAAAAACAACAGATGCTGGCAAGGCTACAGAGAAAAAGAGAATGCTTTCACACTGTGGGTGGGAATGTAAATTAGTTCAGTCACTGTGGAAAGCAGTTTGGAGATTTCTCAAAGAGTTTAAAACTACCATTTGACCCAACAATCCCATTACTGGATATATACCCAAAGGAAAATAAATTCTACCAAAAAGACACATAAATGCATGTGTTTATTGCAGCATTATTCACAATAGAAAAGACATGGAATCAACCGAGGTGCCCAACCACAGTGGGTTGAATAAAGAAAATGTGGTGCATATGCTCTATGGAATACTACACAGCCATTAAAGAGAACATTATATTCTTTGCAGCAACATGGATGCAGCTGGAGGCCACTATCTCAAGCAAATTGATGAAGGAACAGAAAACCACATTATCACTCAAGCAGGAGCTAAACGATGGGTACCAATGGATGTAAAGATGGCAACAATAGACGCTGGGGACTAGCTGTGGTGGGAGTGAGGGAAGGGAGCAAGGGATGAAAAACAAGCTACTGGGTACCATGCTCAGTATCTGGGTGACAGGATCAACTGTTCCCAAACCTCAGCATCACACAATATACCCAGGTAATAAACCTGCACATGTACTCCCTGAATCTAAAATAAAAGTGGAAACTATTTTTTAAAAAAGGAATTATGGTCTATTCCTATAACACAATGCTAGTCAACAATAAAAATGAACAATTACTGAAACATGCAACAATATGGATGAATCTAAAAAAAAAATATGCCAGTGAAAGAAGCCAAACACAAACTATATGTTTCCATTTACATAAAATTTCAAAGGCCAGGCATGGTGGCTCATGCCTGTAAGTCTAACACTTTGGAAGACTAAGGCAGGAGGATTACTTGAGGCGAGGAGTTCAGGACCAGCCTAGGCAACATAGTGAGACCTTGACTTTACAAAAAAACCTAAAAATTAGCTGGGTGTGGTGGTGTTCTAGCTATTAGGGAAGCTGAGGTGGGAGGATCACTTGAGCCCAGGAGTCTGAGGCTACAGTGAGCTACAATTGTACCACAGCAATCTGGAAATAAGCCTGGGTGACAGAGTGAGATCTTTTCTATAAAAAATATAAATAAAAATTTAAAAATAAAACTCCAGGCTGGGCACAGTGGCTCATGCCTGTAATCTCAATACCTTGGGAGGCCAAGGCTGGTGGATCACCTGAGATCAGAAGTTCAAGACCAGCCTGGCCAAGATAGTGAAACCCTGTCTCTACCAAAAAATTACCTGGATGTGGTGACATGTACCTGTAGTCCCAGCTACTTGGGAAGATGAAGCAGGAGAATTGCTTGAACCTGGGAGGCAGAGGTTACAGTAAGCTGAGATCACATCACTGCATTCCCACCTCGGCGACAGAGCAAGACTTCATCTCAAAAAAATAAATAAATAAAATAAAATAAAACTCCAGAGTAGACAAAACTATGATGATAGAGGTCAGGATAGGTGCTGTCTATGAGTATAGATAGTAATGGCTAAAAAGGGACATGAGGCTACCTTCTAAGGGGATAGGAATGTTTTGGATCTTTATCTGAGTGGTAGTTACACCACATTCACAAATGTAAAAATTTACCAAGCAGTAAATTTAAAATGTTATGCCTTTTATTTAAATTGCACCTTAATTTTTTTTTAAAGCAAAAACATGAAGTGAAATGAATAAACAACTCTATTCTTAAAAGTCCTGCTACAAGCCCTCACCTGGTTGCCAAGGACGACTCTACTGTTGGTATCTCCAGCCTCATTAGGGCAGAAGGCAAGATAGAGCTGGGGCTAGACCAAGCCTCTGGAGCTGCCAGTGTAGAGAAAACACTTGCTCCCACCAGTGAGTTATGATTAAGAATTTTCTTTCTGGCCTCCAAGTGTTTTACTGGCTCATTCATCAATCTGTCAGGGCAGCCGTCAAGGCGAGAGCAGCAGAAAACTAACAGCTCACACCCAAACAGCCTGAATAATTCAACACCCACCACGGCCTCCGGACATCGGGAACATGAAGCTAATTTTTTATTTATTTATCAGGCTCTGCACTTTATTTCCATGACCCTTGAGGCTCAGAGAGTAGATGTGGCATATCCACAGGCCAAGAGGGGACAGACTAAATTTATAAAGGCTGGGCTATCCCATCCTGATATTTGGGGCAGAGCAAGGGAGAATGAACATCAAAACAAGCGGATCCTCTGAACAGGGAGGAGAAATAACAGATATTGAAGTCACAAGACACAGTTACAAACTCCCAGGTCAGCTACTCCTTGTTTATATGGTCTTGAGCAAGTCTTTTGCTTCTCTGAGCCTCAGTTTCCCTGGTTTTACAATGAGCATAGTGGCATGACACTTACCTAGTGCTCACTATGTGCCAGCTTCCATTTAAATAACTTACAAACATTACCTCATGTAATACTTAAATGATGCTCTGTGGTAGTTATGACATCATTCCAATTGTATAGATGAAGCAACCGGAGCCCAGAGCTCACCCAAGTGAACAAAAGCACCTATCTCATGGGGTGAGAATTCAGGAGTCAGAATTTACAAATCTCCAGACATCATGCCTGTTACACAGTAGGTTCTCAATAAAGCATAGCCAATGCTGTTGTCATTATTAAAATCTCTTTCAGGGTCATTGTTGAATTCAAGTATAACAACAAATACGTGCAGTTGATGAGCATTGTGTAAATGTAGGATGGGTAAAGCGAGGCAAAGAGAAGTGAAATGGCTTACCTAAGGCCATACACATTTACATTACAGAATTTGCTCTGTTCTAAGACCCACCTTGGCTCCTTTATGGAGCTTTTGAGACCAAGTCGCAAGTTTGATAGACCAGACCTCAGCTCACAGGCTTTGATTCTGAAAGACCTGGATACAAATCCTGCCTCTACTACTCCCCACTAGTGTGACTAGAACAGAGTCCTTTTCGTCAGCCTCTCTGCCTAAAAAATAGGATGAAACAATCCGGCACACAAAAATCATGGGCAGAATTGCGTGAGAGAGAGTGAGAGACCAGGGTTTGCCCTCAGCCCTGCCACTTACTCCCTGCAGGACCTTGGACAAGCTGACTTCTGCTCAGTTTTCTCATCTGCAAAATGGGGATTATAGTTCTATAATGTAATGCTAGAAATCTTGGGTTTCCCTAAAACCAAACCCAAGAATAAGGGGAATCTGAAAATTTCTAGGAAATTCCCAGGCCATGTCGATGTTGCTGGTTTGGGGACCACACTTGGAGAATAAATCTATAGGAAAGACAGGAAGGATGGAGTTTAAATCAAAGTTCTGCCTTTTCTTTGCTGTGTGACCTTAGGAAAGCTATGTGGTCTCTCTGAGACCCAGTATGTCTATCTTAAAATGCAGCAAATGATGTCTACTTCACAGAGTTAAGATCAGAGGTAACAGAAAAAGTACCTGATACTTAACAGGCTCTCAATAGAGGGCAGCTCTAGGTGACAGTTCTCTTGAATTGCATGAAATGAAGTATGCATTTTCAATGAAGACCACCAACAACAGAATAGCCTCCTTGAATTTGCTTTTCTGATGGGTAGAGAAGAGAGAGTTTTCACAAAATGTAGTTCCATGAAGTCAGAGACAAAAGACTGGGGCTGGGGAGCTCACAGGAAACACTCAGTGACACATTAGGCAGAACGGATGCCCAGATTTATCTGTGAACACAAAACAGTGCTAACCTAAAGAATCAATTAGCTCCCTGCCAGACAAGCTGTCTCACCCCAGGCACCCAGAGAGGGCCTGCATGCCCCAGCCACCCTGAGCACCACGGGAACAAATCTTCAAAGTCATTTTCTTTCTAGTGCCGATGTGATTAAAAAACAAGCTGCCTCAACTGCGGGACAACTCCATTAACAACCCTCAGATGGCAAAATGTCATTGGTCAAGATGTCCTGGGAGGGACATTGTTCACGGGGTGAGGGAGGGTTGGAGATGCACTTGCAGGTACATCGTGACCGTTGGCAAATCTGGGCTCTGAGCCTCGGTGTCCTCTTCATACAAAAGAGAGGCATTAGATTCGCTGACTTCTAAGAACCCTCCAGCACCAATGTTGTATGATTCTATATGCAACAGTCTCAGGTGGGGTCAGAAACAGGGATCTGAACGGGATCAAGAAAGTCAGGGACTTGGAGTGTGGTCTGCTTCAGCACCACAGACAGCTCCAAGCCGCGGGCGTCCGGAGAAAAATGCCTGAATCTGTATGAAGGCAGATGAGTGACGTTGACATTATAGTTTCAGTCAGGTGTCCTCAATCACAGCACTATTGGCATTTAGGACCAGATGACTCTGGAATTTTTCCGTGTATTGCAGAATGTTTATAAGCATTCACCTCACACCACTCAAAATCATCTCCCAGGCATTACCTGACATCACCAAGCAGTGGGAACAAAATCACCTCCACTTGAGAACCAGCAATCTAAGTAAACAGCTCTCCCTGCAACGCACAGGTGGGACCACCCTCATCGCCCGACTCCTGAGTCTGTCCTTCTAGACTTAAAGAATCCAGGAACCTAAATCTCTATTCTTTTCTCTTCTGGTGAGCAGCAGTAAACAGGTTTAAAAAAAAAAAAAAAAAGGTAAATAAGTGTTTTAAAAGAATTACAGACTACAGTAAGTGCTATAGAAAAGATCAACAGGAGGATGTGATTTTTAAAAATAATAATAATATGAGAACACATCACCTTAAATAAGGTGGTTGAGAAGGGCCTCCCTGAGGAGGTGAAAATTGAACTGACACCTGAAGGTTGAGAAGGAACTACTTGTAAGAAAATGTGGGACATTCATTTCAAGCAGAAGAGACAGAAAGTTCAAAAGCTCTGATGTTGGAGAGAGTTGTTTGAGGAAAAGCAAGGAGGTCAGTGTAGCCTCCTGCAGAGTGAGAGAGGGAAGAACAGCAGAGATGAGGCATGAGAAGAGCATACAGGTTGTGGGAAATCCTTGGGAAATACTTCAGGTACTAGTGGAAGCCTCCCCCCCTGCATCCTTAAGACCCACAGCAAAAGCCTTAGGCCTCCTTCACTGTGAAAAGCCACAAGGCTGCAGACCAAGCCAGGTCTGCAGGTCAGGGTCTTACAGGCTGCTCAGAAAACTATCAGTTTTTCTATAGCTTATGAAAGGTTCCCCTATTTCTAACCAAAGGTCAAGATCAAGAAGATGTAGCACATTTTGCAGCATCCAGGGAACAGGACCTGCCGTTCCTTAAACACACATCTTGCCCTAGATCCCATAGCGTTATTAAGCTTTTGAGAGCATCTTGTGACTTAGGAAGATGGCACAGTGTGGGGGAGAAGAGAGAAAATAGCAATTTCCTGAGGATTTATGACATTATAATTTAGTTTTCCTGCCTGAATCGTTGTCTCTTCTCTCTTTCCCCAAGCGTCCTCCAAAAATCAATGACTTCAACACTTTGCAAACCTGTCCTGGTCCTACCCTCCCAATGGAAAGCTCAGAGCACCTCTGTCATTTCTGTTTATTGAATGGGGCATTAGGAGGCAGTGAGGTCTTGTGAGAAGTTCCCAAAGCCCCCATATTAAAAAGCAATTCTAGCAACTTGGCTGCTTCTAAATGTACATCTTTATTTATCTCTACCTTAAAAAAATTTACCTGTAGAGAAAAGTCAACAGCTTGATTCCCAGAAAATTTCAAAGAAGAAATGGACATCACTTCAGACCTTGACAAGGACAGTGGAAATTGAAATCCAGGGAAGGGAATTATAATAGTAACACCTACACATAAGAACTCTAGAATCAAACCCAGAACTGGGCTCAGACACCAGATCCTCTACTTACTTTCTGGGAGGCCCTATGAAATTGATTTTACCTTTCTGAACTCAAGCTCCCTCATTTGTAAAATGGAAATAATAGTAATACTGATTTCATAGAGTTCTGGAGGGGAAGGGAACGAAATAATATTCTGATGGAAGATAAGCTTCATGAGAGCAGGTCCTGAGATTGTGTTATCATTGTAAGCCCATGTCTTGCTTCTATAAATACTGGTTGAGTTCATAATTTTATGAGTGTATGCGTGAACAAATAATGAACCAGAGGAAAGGGGATGCTTGTTATGTAGTGTCAGAGAGTTTAGCAATACTGTCGCCTATAGTAAAATGAAATTAAATAATATGTCTAGTGTACTGGGTTAGCTAAACAAGGAGATTTCCAGGCAGAATGTTGAAGATGGCACCTGTTTCTTCTTGTTGCTTATAGTAAAATGCAAGAGGCAAGAGATAACCTGAAGGAATGACTGATAAACAAAGAGAAGGCAGAGCTTGCTGGTTTTGAAAATTGCTTGTGTCTCTAGATGGCAAGTGATTCAAAAATTAAGAAATATCTCTAGGCAAAAGTCAAATTCAGGGCACTGTCAGGAAATAGAGTATAAAGATGAAGTTGAGGGTGTGACTACAAAATTCATTATTAATGCCTCATAACAACCTAAGATAACCTATCATTCAAACCATGCAAATTTTAATAATCAGTATTGTGGCTCCACTGCCTTGGGATTCTCAGCAGAAGTTCAAGGTAGAGAATAGTTTATGCCAATGAGATTCGTGTCTGTGGCTTTTTTCCTAATGGAATGAGCCCCCAATAAGATTCATAAAAGACTCACAAAATTTTTCAGATAAATGTATTGGTTGAAACACAGCCCACTTGTATTGAAAGAGGCATAAACTGCACAAACTAAACAGAGGATTTTAGACCCACCCCTACCACATCTACAGAAAAAAGTAAGCTAACTATAGCTTGTCTTCATACAGGTTACTTTCCTAGAGAAGAAGTGATGACTGGGTGATGAAAACAAGAGTTCAAAGGTTGAAGCCAAGAGCCATGGAGATTTTAAGTCTTAGGCCTTGAGTCTTGTTGAGTAATAACTAGATTATCTACACATAAGCAGACAAAATTTGCCTAGATATGAATAAATACTTAACTCAAAATTTTTTAATTAATAAAATTCATTTTTTGAACTGAGTTTCTTGAATTAGAAAAGAAAGTCATTGAAGCCATGGAGGGAACATTTGTGGCAAAGCATTAGCCGTCCTGAACTCTTCCCTCCCCACTGTTAATCCATCAGGTACTAAGATCATGCGTGGCTGAAGGAATCCCAATGAACAGACCTGGCCAATCTGAGTCCTGCATTCCTCTGGTTGTGGTGTTGGTCAGGGGTAGGAACATATGGCTCCATCAGCCAATGAAGTAGCAAGGGGTTTTACATCTGGGACAGGGTCAACTTCTCCTTCCCACTGGCCTCAGGACTGAAAAGGCACAGGAGTAGGAGCCACTATTAAGATCACTCAAGCTCAGAGGAGGAACAGGAAGGGAAAAGGGCTTCACAGTGGAGGTAACATGAGCTGGGTTTTGAGGATTAATTTAGTAGGCAAACAAGGTAGGAGAGAAGAGAAATCCATGAAGAGGGAAGAGTGTGAACAAGGGCTAGGAGAATTTAGACAGCACAGAGTGTTTCATGGAAATAGAACATCCTGGCTGAAGGGAAGAGAACATGTGAAGGTAGGATGAGAGATAAGACTACAGCAGGCTGTGGGCCTAATTATGAAGAGCCTTGTAAGCCATGTAGGTGACTTTGGAATTGAAGGCCCTGGGGAAGAGCACAGCCAGGTTTCTTTTTTTGTCGTTTTTTGTTTTTATTTTTGTTTTTGTTTGTTTGCTTGTTTTCAGAAAGATCACTCTGGCTACTCCCTGGTGGAATGACCAGGGGAGTCTTGCATAGTCTAAATCCATCTTAAACAGTCTTCAAGACCACAAACTATGAAAGCCAGAACTTTGTGGGTAAGGTCCCTAGGACAGGTCCTTGAGGCTGAAAATCTGGGAATGTAACTTGTTTGAATTGAAGTCTTCAGTGGCCCCATCACTTACAGCCTCTTGGCATCTGACTTAGTTTAGGTTCACCAAGAAGCAGACCCTGAGACAGACTTGGGTAGAGTTATTTATTTGGGAAGTGGCCTTAAGAAGCACCAGTATGAAAGTGAGGAAATGAGATAGGAAAGGGATCGAAGTCAATAGATAGGGCATTGATGAGCAGGGCATAGGCAACTGGGGCTCAATCCCACTGGGCACTTCTGGGAGACAGTGTGGAATATGCTCAGAGTGGTCTCACCTGGAAGGTGAGGGAGCTGGGGTATTTATCCTCCAACTAACCGTCCTTGCTTGGTTTGAAGGACTGTGTCTTTCCAGCATTTCTGGCCAGTCCCATTGCAGACTGAGCATGCATATGGCTGAAGAATGCCTTCAGACAGGAAGACTCAGGGGCTGGCCACAGAAGTCTGTGATCATGTTCAGGGTCCATGAATGCTGGAGGGCTGCGGGTGGGACACAACAGCATTTGCTACAGAATACATGAACAATTATTGACAAGGAAGGAAGGAAAAGAGGAGGGAGGGAGGGAGAGCAAACAAGAGGTAGAACAGAAGAATGTAAACAGGAAGGAAAAAGGACTATTCACTGAGCATTTACTATTGACCAGGCGTTATGACAAAAGTCTTCATTTATCTTATTTAAATCTCATTGTGCTGTGAGGAGAAACTGATTGTCCTGTTTTCCAGATAAGATATAAAGGCTTGGATAGGCTAAAATAAGTGACAAACAGATCTGGAGTTAAAACTCATGACCCCAAATTCTGAAAAAATTATCATTATCCTTCTCACTCTTTGGTGTGATGTGGGGTTGACAGGCCTGGAAATGCAGGCCCCAGGCTGCAGTCCCCTGGTCACATGACACTCAGCCGGCAGTAGCAGGTGTGCTCTGTCAACCCATTGACCCTGCAGGAATAATTTATGCCCAAGGTTTTTGCTTATTTGGAAATAACTGGCTGATGGATGGTGCTAAATGAAGACCATATGCAGATGTGAATTATTTAAAGGCAGGAGCATTATTCGTGTTCAGGGAAACTCACTGGGGCCCAAGCAAGGGGCCTGGGTCCACCCTCTTGTGACCCATCACATCCCAATCAGAAAGTGGAAATGCTCTGGGGGAATAGATTCGAAATATCCCAGCAGCAGCCCTGCCCCATCCCTACCTCCCACCACAGTCCTCCAGCTTTTCCGTCATGATTGCTCACAAATTCCCTGGATGAAATCAACTCATGAGGGAGTTCTTAGGGACAGAAGTGATGCCACCGACAAGATATGTGGGCTTGGGCAGGTCATATTACCTCTTCAAACCTCAGTTTCCTCATCTGTAAAATAGGGATGATATGGTTTGAATCTGTGTTCCCACCAAATCTCATGTTGAATTGTAATTCCCAGTGTTGGAGGTGGGGCCTGGTGGGAGGTGGCTGGATCATGGGAGTAGAGTTCTCATGAATGGTTTAGCACCATTCCCCTAGTGCTGTGGCACCATTCCCCTAGTGCTGTCCTCAAGATAGAGTTCTCAGGAGATCTGGTTGTTGAAAAGTCTGTAGCACCTCCCAACACCCATGCTTGCTCTTCCTCTGCTCCCACCACATAAGAGGGCTGTTCCCACTTTGCCTCCTGCCATGATTGGAAGCCCCCTGAGGCCTCTTCAGAAGCAGATGCTGCCTTGCTTCTTGTACATCCTATGGAACTGTGAGCCAACTAAACCTTTTTTCTTTATAAATTACCCAATCTCAGGTATTTCTTTATAGCAATGCGAGAATGCAAGAATGGATCGATACAAAAGATTACATTAGGGTTCTCCAGAGAAGCAGCATGTGGAGGGGGGTGGGGAGAGAGAGAGAGAGAGATTAGCTCACATGATTATGGAGGCTTAGCAGTCCCACAATTTGCCATCTGCAAGCTGGAAACCCAGAAAATTTGGTGACGTAGTTCAACCCGAGTTCAAAGTCCTGAAAACCAGAAGCGCCAATGGTGTAAGTCTCAGTTTGAGGGCAGAAAGAAACTGATGTCCCAGCTCAAGAAGTCAGGCAGAGAGCAAATTCAACCTTCCTTGGCTTTTGTATTCTAGGCAGGCCCTCAATGAGTTGGCTCATGCCCACCCACCTCGGGGAGGGTGATCTGCTTTATTCAGTTCACCTATTTAAATACTAATCTCTTCCAGAAACATCCTCACAGGCACACCCCAAAATAATGTTTAACCAGACTATCAGCATCCTTTGGTCCAGCCAAGTTGATACATAAAATGAACCTTCTCAGGGATCATCAGGACTTAACTGAATAATCCACGAGTCAACACATGAGTTGCAGACCCTCTTGTGCCCACTCCTTTCCCCTTGCCTTCACCACTTCAGGGCACATTGGCCCAACTCTTTTGTCAGCACCTGAGGGCTTTCTCAGGTCCAAGGTTGGTCTGAAACACTAGGGTATCAGTGCCTCCTGACAACATCCCCAGTGACCAAATACGGAAGCTCCCTAACTCCTCAGGTAGGATAACTCTAAGGCATGTTTTCCACAAGTTTCCCAGAGCCTCCCAGTGGGATTTGGGCTCCAGCCACCCACAGTGATGACTAGTTTAATAATGGAGGCTTTTTAGGCTCCTCCCCTTCCTTGTCTCACTTCCCTGTTCCCCTTCTGTTTCCTTCATTTCCCATATAATCTTGTTGCACTTAAATCCTTATCTCTAGCTTTGCTTCCAGGGGAACCCAAGCTAAGGTATCATTTCAGTTGTGGTTGTTGTTTTATAAAGTTTAGAATCCTGGGGAATAGGAAACACCCACATTCTGTGTGGGTCCAGAAGTCAGAACCAGCATTAACCTGGAGGAGCTTCAGGGAGGCAGACTCAGCCTCTACAGAAGAAAAGTTCCTCTTCACTCCCCCTAGGCAAGATCACACTAAGGAATAACTATTGTAAGTGCTGCCCATGTGGTGCTGATCCTATTACACAGGTGAGGCCCCTGCAGGGCTCAGGGCCTGAGATCCCTGGGCTCACCTGCCTCCATGATCTACCATGATCACTGAGCCTGTGCTGGTAGCTTTCACTATACCTGCCCTGGCTCCAGTGTTAGCCATCACCCTACATGGGGCCCAGCCTGGCTATGGATGGCACTGGCCCCTCATTGAAGTACCTGATGGGGAGGGAGGAGGAAGAAGAGCAGTTGATGAAAGGATAGCTGCTAGCTAGGAGGGAGACACTACAGTGAAACCCCTGGGGAACTAAGGGACACTAGTCACTGGCTTGGAGGGCAGCCCAGAAGAATGCTGGCTGGGCATGGAAATTGGTGCCAAGACAGGTTAAGCACTCCCTAATCCTCCTCTTCCACCACCATCATCACAATCATTATCATCACTACCACCACCATCACCATCATCATCATCACCACTGCCAACACTATCATTATCACTGTCACCACCATCATCACCATCACCACCATTATC
>NW_016107323.1:5384431-5400357 GCF_001604975.1 Cebus imitator
CCATTACAACAACCATCATCATCACCACCACCATCATCACTACTCATGTTTATGAGCTTGGCAGTGTAAATGAATTATCCCTACCCCTGTTACAACCCTGTCTCTAAAGACTGTTAGTCACTCTCATTTTACTGAGAAGAAAACTGAGAGTCAGAGAGGTGAAAAATCATCCCCAAAGCTATCACAACCACAAAATACAATCAAAATACCTGGTTTGAGGTGGGTTCAAGGCAGATCCAGCTGACGTCAAAACCCATGATCTTTCAAATACCCTTCATATTCATCCATTCGTTTAAAAAAAAAAATGTCAATCTGTTGAGCACCTACTATGTGTTGGTCACTCTATTGTATTATGCCCAATCCTCTGAATAGCCCTGAAAATTTACTCAGAAGATTGAGGCTCAGAGGGATAAAGAGACTTGTCCAAAGCCACACAGCTGGTGAGTGCCAGAAATAGATTCAGGCCCAGGTCCCTATGGCTTTAAAGCCTAAACTTTTTCTCAAACAGAAGTTTGGGGAGGCATGTGCTCAAACAAAAAGACAGAAAGTTTTTTGTGAATTGGAAGATCACTTCTAGCTGGGGAAATCAGGGGAGGCTTCCTGAAGAAGGAGGGTGTCTGGGCTGAGCCCTGAAGATTGAAGAGACATTTCCTGTAATGAAATAAAAGAGAAAAGCATTCTAGGCAAAAGGACCAGCACAAGAAAAAACCATGGGGCTGGGAAGTTGGTGGGGGATAGTACAAACAAGGAGTGAATTGGTTAGGCTGGGGGTTGGGGCAAATACAAGAGTAAAAATGGAAGCTGGACAAGGGATCATGTCGGTTCATGGGGGTTGGGAGCTGATTGTTCAGGGTGTTCGGTGTCAGCCCAGAGGAGACTGGGACTTCATTTCACTGGCAGAAAGCAGCCAGTTAGGTCTGTTAAGATTAGAAACAGCCAGGCACAGTAGTTCATGCCTGTAATCCCAGCACTTTGGGAAGCCAAGGTGGGCAGATCACAAGGTCGAGAGACCGAGCTCATGCTGGCCAACATGGTGAAACCCCATCTCTACTAAAAATACAAAAACTAGCTAAGTGTGGTGGTGTGCTCCTGTAGTCCCAGCTACTTGGGAGGCTGAGGCAGGAGAATTGCTTGAACCGAGGAGGCGGACGTTGCAGTGAGCCAAGATCACGCCACTGCACTCCAGCCTAGCCACAGAGTGAGACTCCATCTCAAAACAAAACAAAACAAAAAAAGATTAGGAACATGAGAGCAGCTGGAGTTTCCAACTCCCTGCAGTGCACAGAAGGCAGACTCCAGCAGGGAGACCTATTATAGAAACCTCTGAAGGAGGCTGCTACAATAGTCCATGCCGGACTCGGGGCTTGGATTGGGGCAGTAAGTTGAGAAAGGGCAGCGGTAAATGGAGAAGCTTCCTAAGCTAGAATATGCCTGCCCCAAGAAGGGACTGATGACCTCCACCACCAGGTTGCATGGTCTCCCAGCTTGATATGGACAGAGGCGAGGAGGTGGGGCTGGTTCTGAGTTCCTAAATCTAGAAGGTCCTTGCACTGGTGCATTCCACTTTTGTAAGCCTCCATTTCCTCAACTACAAAATGAGAAAGATAATATCCACTTTAGCTTTCCACTTTCATCATCATCATCATCATCATCAGTATTATCAGGAGCCATGAGGATACAATGAGTAAATAAGACCTCAGGTCCTGACCTTGCAAAGTTAAACACCTAGGAGAAAGGACAGAGCATTGGATAAATGGTGTGTGATCCAGTGAGGGTCTCCCTGGAGGCATCAGGAAAGGCTTTCTCAAAAATGAACTGACTTGAACCAAGCAAAGAGGGAGACAGTATTCCTGGCAAAGGGAACAGCATGTGCAAAAGCCTGGAGGTCCCAGCAATGACAAAGCTTAGTCAAGAAAGTAAAAGGCATTTCTTTTGCCTAAATCCTAAATCAAGGTGCAAGGCGCTGAGGCAGAGGTGGAGAGAGGGCAAGAACTAAGCTTGGAGAAGTCAAGAGGGGCCGGATCACAAAGGGCCTTAGAGATCTTTATCAGAGGTCTGGGATTTATCCAGGGCAATAGAGAGCCATAGAGGGCTATAAACAGAAGAGAGACAGATTTGCTCTTGGGAAAGATCAGCCTGGCTGCAGGTGGGGGTAATAGTGGAAACAGAAGGATGAGTAGAAGGTGATGAGCTGAAAGTGGCAAAGGCTTGCAGGATTTGAAAATGTTTTGGAGGATCTCTCCTTCAACAGCCAGTTGGGGAAAAAGTCATTAAATTCTTTGCCATCATTGTTTTCATAAACTAAAGCACAAGCAATGGGAAGGCCAGTATTTGGCACTTTGACCGTATGTCCCTTTTCTTGTACCCCACTATTACCCCATGGTTCTGCCTGGAATACACAGGGAGGACAGGCTGGCCCAGGTCACCCAACTCCCTCCAACCACATGGCCAGAAAATAATTGCATTTCTTAGCTCCCAAAGGCAGCCAACCCAGATGAAGGGGACCCAGAGTCAGCGGCGGTGCCTGGAGGTGCTCCTGAGTTAATTGGGAGCATGCAGGATGCGCCATTGCTCTGTCTTCATCTTGATGGATCTAATTAGACAAGCAGTGATCATACTAAATGGACTGGCCCCAGCAGACTGAGGCCACAGCCGGATGCCCCAGGACCCAGGCACATGGTAGAGCAGTCTCTGCGGGGATAATCATCTTTCTTAAAAGAGAGTGGCGGGGGAGGGGGAGAAGTGCGGCTGGGGCTTGCTGGACACACGTAACCTGGAGAAGTGAGAGTTCCGAGGTCACAACAATGGAGTCACGTCAGGTTCACCAAGATGCATTAGGTATTTCTGGAGCTTCCACTTACTGCATAAGTGGCTGTGCTGGGTGCTGGGACACAGCCATGGATGAGACAGATTTGGCCCTACCCTCCCAGAGATGACAGTCTGGGGTGAGACAGGTATAGTCAAATGGTCACACTGCCGAGGAAATAACAATCGTGGCACAGCAGCAAAGGAGAGGACCCAGGGCCACAAGAAGGAGCCTGCATTAGTCTGTTTTCACGTGGCTATAAAGAATACCTGACACTGGGTAACTTATGAAGGAAGAGGTTTCGTTGACTAACAGTTCAACATGACTGGGGAGCCCTCGGGAAGCTTAATCATGGCAGAAGGCAAAGGGGAAGTAAAGCACGTCTTACGTGGCAGTAGGAGGAGAAGGCAAAGGAAGCCCCACACGTTTAAACCATCAGACCTCGTGAGAATTCCCTCACTATCCTGAGAACAGCACGGGGAAACTACCCCCATGATCCAACCACCCCCCACCAGGTCCCTCCCTGGACATGTGGGGATGACAATTCAAGATGAGATTTGGGTGAGGACACAGAGCCAAATCATATCAGAGTCCTAAGAACTACTGATGACTGAGCTCTTGGTCCACATGTGTATTAACATGTAATTGTCCATCACAACAACCCCATGAGGCACGTGTTATTATTATCAGCCCCATTTTGCAGAGGAGGAAACTGATGCCTGTAAGGGTGGCCAAGAGAAAGGAGAATAGACCCAAAGTCAGGCAAGAAAGTTTTATTAACCTGCTGGGCTGCTCCGTAACAATCAGAGGAGGCAGACCTGAGCTTACAAAATGAGGGGTTTATAGGGGGTGAGAGGGGGATAAGGGGGTTTTAGGACTGAGGTAATCTATGTACTGGTAACAGGCACAGAGATAGTTTGTTAACTTGTAACAGACCTACAATACATCATCTTGTGACTTCTGTGGTGGCAGTCTTTTTTTTCTTTAAAAAAAAAAAAAGAGAAACCAGGAGTTTTTTACAGATATGCATCAAACAGGAATTTACAAGTATGGATAACCAATATATGATCTCCCTGTCCTCCCTTGAGCTGCCCGGATGGCTGTAATCAGGCTTTGCTTAATTGTAGCGTGTCTGGCAGCCTTAATGTGGTGCCTAGGCAGGGTTCAGGAATGCAGCTGCAGAGCAGAGGTGGGAGGGGTCAGCCTTCGAGAAGGGGGTTTTCTTGTCCCTAACAATGCCCAGAGAGGAGAAGTAACTTTTCCACAGCTGCCCAGCTAGGAAGTGAGAGCGCTGGGTATTAAAGCAGGTGTTCCAGCTCCGCGATCCAGGGGCCAAACCACAAGGAGAGGGCTGTGCAAAGGCCCTGTCGAGGGAAGGGGGCTGAATATGAAAGAAACCACCAGCAGGCGGGAGAGCAAGCGAACAGAGTTGGAGGAGCTGGGTGCAGGCAGGGCCAGCCCACACAGTCACATCCCAGACACATGTCTTTATTTTGATGGCAGCGTGGAGACACAAAAGGGTCTTAAGCAGGGGAGGAATGTGATCAGCTTTGATTCTTAAGCCCCTTTACCCCAACCCTGGCCCCTAAGCAGAGGTAGCAGGTCAGGAACAAGACACACATTTGACAGATGAGGAGCTCAAGGCCAAAGAAATGGGGTGCCTTGACATCCAGCCGAGTCAGGCAGAAATTTGGCATGATAGCAGCTCTCCCTCCGGCATCCCCCACCCTGGGATTCTCCAGAGAGAAGAGGCTAAGGAAACGGGGAGGCCCGCTAGCTGGGTGACCTTGGGCAAGCCCCTTGACCTCTCTGGGCTTCCACTTCCCTTTGTAAAATGGGGACATAGGGTGATCATCAAAGAGTGTTCTAGCTCTGACATGCCAAGGTCACATGGCTTCTTTCTTTCCCTTTCTGTTATCCCTTCCATATAATTCTATATAAAGCACCTATTGAGTGCACCAGGCACTGCACCTGTACCAATCCCACCGTGGGAAGAAGATCGGGGACTGTGCTGAGGTTATTTAATGTCCCTACATTGTGCCCCTGACAAAGGGGACACCCAGCACCTGCCAAGTTCACCCAGGACTCCCGCCTCACACCACCCTCATGCCAGCCGCTCCAACAGCTGTGGCCGCAGCAGGCCTTCCATCTCCACACACAATCATTTCCCTCTGATGAAAACAGATGGAGAAACTTGGAAGGAAACACAGCCCAGGTCCTGCCCCGGAGCTCACGGCTCTGGGATGGGAAGAGGGCCAGGGCTCATTCCAACACCAGCTGCCTCGAGTGGCTCTGGCCTCTGAGGCCAGCTTCCCTGGAGACTTCATGGACCTTCTCCACAGACCTCACGGAGCTCAGATGGCACTTCCTTGAACTCCAGTCTCTCCAGTCCCGGCCTCTCCTTCTGTCCACACAGCCCCAACTCCCTTGGTGCCCGGAGCAGGCTCCATGCATCTCTCTCTCCAAGGATTCAAGGGCCCCTGGCCCATCCCCACAGACCTCCACCCACCCCTAAATGCAGGAGCGCAAGGACGTCCCCTTCCATAGCAGCCCCAGCTTAGAACAAACACCGCTCACAGGACGATTTGGGGTGGAAATTTATAAACAATTATAAGCAGTTTTAAAATGAACAGAACTTTCAACCCAAGATTTTTTTCTAGAAATTTATCTCACAGAAATATTTGCCCAAGTACATAGTCATGTACTTATCTATAATTTAAAAATCCAAGAAGCTCTGAAAATGGAATGTGTTTCCATCCTAAGCTTGAAGCCAACACTTACTTGGCACAAAACCCTCCCTGAACAAACGTGAGGCTATTTATAGTCTTTATTTATGCCACTTAGTGGGAATATTTATGTGTTGCACTGAAGAATTTATCCGTGTGTTTCATTATAGGACGGTACTCTGAGCCCCCTCCGATCTCTGATTTTATTACATAGTATATGATATATGTACCTTAAAACTCACCTAAAATCTATAAACACTGAATCCCAAAACATAGGTGGCTCCAGGGTTTTGGAAAAGGGTTTGTAAACCTGTACTAGCAAACAGTGGAGATAACCTAGAAGTCCACCCATCGGGAACTAGTTAACAAACTAGGATCCACCCCTACAGTGGAGTTGCATTATCAATACCAAAGGGTCACTGCCAACGCTCTGAGGCAGATTCTGTCATCATGCCAATTATACAGATGAGGACACTGAGGCTGAGAAGTCACTTTCCCAAGAAAGATGATGCTAATATAGAAAGAATAAGAATTAGAAGAAACACCCAAAGTCAAGACGAATTGTCAATTTTTTTAAAAAGGCCAGTTGCAAAAACAATAGGTAGATGTAAATCCATTGCCTAGATCCAGTCCGCGTGTTTCTGTGTGCACAGGAAAATGACAGAAGGATCCACTCTCAATGATTAATAGTGACGCACCCCTAGGAAGGGAAATTAGGGATGGATGGAAGTGTTTTGACTTTATCATTTTTCTCCTTTGAGGAGTTATTTGGGTTATTTGGGTTTTTACCAGAACTATATCCATGACCTCAGCCATTTTTCAATTCAGTAAGGTCAAAAATCTCCTGGAATGAAGACCCCAGTGGCTTACCTGATTCACCCTTAGGATTTACAAGAAAGCCCAAAGGACTGAGCAGGACTACTCCTGACAGCAAGGAGGGCGTGGTCTGGCAGGAGCAAGGACAGGGGTCCCTAAAGGGAAAGAGGGAGGAGATGAGCAGAGGTGGAGAAAAAGCACAGCACTTGAGTATCTGTGTGTGTGTGTGTGTGTGTGTGTGTGTGTGTGTGTGTGTGTGTGTCCAGTTCCTTTAAAAATCAATGAGAATGTTTAGAATGGTGAATAGTGGAACCGGTGACTTTCTGTGCCTCATCCCATTTGATCCTTGTTACAACCCATGGGGTGGGAATGCTTAGCCCATTTTACAGATGAGAAGACCAAGGACCACAGAGGCCAAAAAACCTGCACAACAGCACCCAGCCAGTGGGTAGTAGACACAGGATTCAACCTGGGGTCAAAGAAAGCAGTCTCTTCACTCTATTTGCAATGCATCTCTCAAGGGGAAGGGAGAAGAACTTAACATTCTAAAAAAGTAGTGAATAATTAAATAGAAAGTAAGAAGTGACAAGTGCAGAAATGGGTAAAAGGATCAGAGCTGTGACATTTAAATGGGATAGTCAGGGGAGTTCACTGAGAAGGCGGCGGTGGCACAAGACTGGAAGGAAGGGAGGGGATTGGATGCATGGCCGTCCAGGGGAAGGGCACACCAGGTGGAGGGAACAGCCAATGCAAAGGCTGGGAGGTGGGAGTGATCTGACATTTGTGAGGAATAAGGAGACAGTCAGGATGGAGCAACCTGAGTGAGGGGGAGAGGGAGTGGGGCAGGAATCAGGGTGATCAAGAACAACAGCTGGGCGGCTGCAGCTGACTCTTGTAAGCCACTGTCACTGGGCTACTCAACTGAGGGTTTCTCTGTGGGCAACCAGAGAAAAAGTAAATACCATTCTCATGCACCTCACTGGCATTTGATTTCTCATTGCCATGTGTGATGGTCAGTTGTATGTGTCACCTTGGCTAGGCTATCGACCATGTTAATCAATCAAACACTCATTTAGAGCTTGCTGTAGAGGTAATTGTTTTGTTTTTCACCTTTATCTTTATTCATATATAAAATAAAAAGGCTCTGGAGGTAATTGCTTTCTTCATTTATTAGTAAACTCTTTTTTGTTTGTTTGTTGCTTTGAATTAAATTCTAGTGGAGGCTTGGGTTGTCCTTTGCTTTGAGAAATGACTCTCTCTCATTCCAGGTAGTTTGCGGACCCTGTCAGTCGAGACTCCCTCCCCTCCCTGGGTTACGGGGTGGCAGTTGGCCCAAACTAGGCTGGTTACTCTAAAGGTGTTTTGTAGGTGTCACTGATGTTCATAATGAGTTGACATTAAGTAAAGGAGATTATCCTACGTAATCTGTGTGGGATTCAAAGGCCTTAAGAAGAGAACTGAAGTTTCCAGGAAGAAGAAATTCCATTCATAAACTGCAGATCCAGGTCCTCCTCGAGAGTTACAGCCTGCCCTCCTGATGGATTTCAGATTTGCCCAGCCAACCCCACACTCAGATAAGCCCTGCAATAAATAAATCTTCATACATACCTCCCACTGGTTCTATGAAATAGAGATGGAAGAAGCTTAGGACTTAGTGTATAAGTGTTTCTCAGTTGAGACCTGACTGATATTCTATGTAACCTAACATTTTCTTCTGTATCCTCCACTCCACCCACTGTGGGATGTACTCTGCCCTGTGGGAAATGCTGAGAGGGGTGGGTGCCCAACCTAATGCTATATGTGACTGCCTTTGAGTGGGCATTCTGTGCTGGACCCTGTGCCAAGGACTATGAGATAGTCCTGACAACCACCCTGTGTGGTAGATGCCATGATTAGTCCCACTTGACAATAGAGCTGAGCCTCAGAGAGGTTAAGCAACTTTCCCAAGGACACACAGACACCTATGGCTCCATTATGCCTGACTCCAACACATGGGCTCCTAACCACCATACCAACAGAAATATCTCCCTGAGACAGAACAAGGAGGACAAAGAAAGGGGGTTTGACTGTTCCCTCAACCAAGTGGCCTGGCAACAAACTGAGAACAAGGCAGTTGACCAGGACTTGTATTTCAAGGCAGGGACAACAGCCACCTTCATCAGCTAGTTTTGTCTCCTGCCTGTCCTATCCCTCTGTCTCCAAAGAGAGCCAACTGGTGGCCACGTGTTTGGACTCCTGAAACTGACCCCTCTCCCTACACAGCAGTAAAACAACTGAATTGGCAATGCACCAGCCTCCAGATGGATTAACCAAGGGCCAGGAGTCCTTGTATGGGAGAGAGAATGCTGGATGGGGACCCAGAACACCTGGCTTCTAGCCTGATTCCACCACGAGAGAGCTCTGTGATCTTGGGCACTTGACTGAACTCCTCAGAGGCCAAGACTTGAGGAAGGCAAGAATCAAGCACTTATACACTAACTCCTAAGCTTCTTCCATCTCTATTTCATAGAACTGGGCTGGGAGGTCACATGGGTTGCTATCATCACACAGCCGGTTAATTGGCAAAGCTGAAATGAAAACCTAAATCCACCTGACTTCAGAGCCTAAGATTCCAGGAGGGCCCCTTTGCAACTCCATGGGCCCCAGAGGAGCTTCCAAGCAGCAGGAATTCTGGGCATATGGGAGCCAGCCTGGTTCATTGCCCTCTGAGTGGAGGATTTATCGATCTCATTGCAGCTACAGAATGGCCCACAGTTGGAGCATTCCTAAACAAGAAAGCTCAGCAGCCCCTGATTGATGAGATGCATGGAACCATGCCAGGCAAGCCAATCAACTGGCAGAAATTTGCATATTAATGAAAACTCATAAATAATGCAGAGGATGACAAACAGGGTTGACGCTTGCCACCAGACAGCAAGCACCGGCCCTCTAAACACGGGGTCTCAAACTTGAATGAGCATCAGAGTCTCCTGCAGGGATTGTTATAACACAGATGGCCGGGCCCCACCCCCAGGGTGTCCATTTAGGAAGACTGGGGTGATGTCCAAGGAGCAGGCTTTCCAAGCAGTTCCCAGGTGGTATTAACGCTTATGCTGGCCCAGGGACCACGTTTTAAGAACCGCTGTTCTAACTCACTGCTGCCTGCTTCTTCCCTCTGTCCCACAGGGAAGGGCACTGAACACCAGGGATGCCAGGCAGATCCTGGGTTTGCTGCCCACTAGCTGAGTGACTCCCAGCAAAGTTCCCTAAGCTGTTTGATCCTTAGTCTTTTGTCTGTAAAATGGGGCAACAGCACTTATCTCAAGGGGTTACTTGAGGATCAAATGAGAGGATGCACTGAAAGCTCTGTCCTGGTGCCTGGAGTGTAATAAGAGTCCAGGAACACGACAGTTTTTACAAAGAAAATGTCCAGCCACAATGCACAATCTAAGTCCTTTTTTTTTTTTTTTTTTTTTTTTTTTTTTTGAGACAAAGTCTCACTCTTTGTCCCCCAGGCTGGAGAGCAATGATGCAATCTCAGCTTAATGCAACCTCCACCTCCCGGGTTCAAGCAATGCTCCTGCCTCAGCCTCCCAAGTAGCTAGGTTTACAGGAGCATGCCACCACGCCCAACTAATTTTTGTATTTTTAGTAGTGACAGGGGTTCACCATGTTGGCCAGGCTGGTCTCAAACTCCTGACCTCAGGTGATGTGCCCACCTCAGTATCCCTAAGTGCTGGGATTACAGATGTGAGCCACTGTGCTTGACCAGTCCTTTTTGACTAGTATAGCATTGTTTTAAGATATTTTTGTGAGTTAATTTTAGACTTAACAAAACAATTGCAAAAATAGTACATAGAACTTCCATAAGACCCAGATTCCCCAAATGTTAATATTTTCCCACATTAGCTTAATCATCCTGACTCTCTCTGCATATATTTGGAGAGATTTATTTATGTATTCATGGACTGCATTTAGATGTACATAACTACCTGCATACATACACAACTGTATGCGCTGGTAAAGCATTCATTTCCCATTGCTGCTGTAAACACATTACCACAAATTTAATGGCTTAACACTACATAATGTACTGCTGACGCCTGCACATCAGCCCAGTAAAACTGATTTTGGACTTCTGGCTCCCAAAACTGTAGAGAATAACTGTGTGAGGGGTGTTTTGCTTTTGTTTTTGTTTTCATTTTTCTTTTGTAGAGACAAGGTCTCACTTTGTTGGCCAGACTGGTTTCAAACTCCTGGCCTCCACCGATCCTCCCTCCTTAGCCTCCCAAAGTACTGGAATTATAGGCATGAGCCACTGCACCCGGCCGGATGTGTGTTGTTTCAAGCCACCAAATTTGGGATAATTTGTTATAGCAGCCATGTGACACTAATGGAGTAATTAAGAAGTATTTGGTTTTGAAATGTTTTGATTCCATCCTCTCTTGTTCCTCATTGAAATTTCACTCAATTTGCTATTATATTTATTGTTGACATTATTGTTATTCTTGCTAACATATATTGAGCAATTCCTGTTTCAGGAGCTAAGTACTAAATACACATTATCTAATTTCATGGTCCTATGGGGATAATACTCTCTGCATCCATTTCATAGATTAAGAAACTGGTGCTCCTGTTTACAATAGCAAAGACCTGGAACCAACCCAAATGCCCATTGTGGCACATATACACCATGGAATATTATATAGTCATCAAAAACAATGAGTTCATGTCCTTTGTAGGGACATGGATGAACCTGGAAACCATCATTCTCAGCAAACTGACACAAGAGCAGAAAATCAAACACCGCATGTTCTCACTCATAGGCGGGTGTTGAACAATGAGAACACATGGACACAGGGAGGGGAGCACTACACACTGGGGTCTGTTGGGGGGAAATAGGGGAGGGACAGCAGGGGGTAGGGAGTTGGGGAGAGATAGCATGGGGAGAAATGCCAGATATAGGTGAAGGGGAGGAAGGCAGCAAATTACACTGCCACGTGTGTACCTATGCAACATTCTTGCATGTTCTTCACATGTACCCCAAAACCTAAAATGCAATAGAAAAAAAAAGAAAAAAAGAAAAAGAAACTGGTACTCAGAGAGGGAAAATCCTGCCCAATGCCATGCTGTTCATAAAGGGTGCAGCCGGGATTTGAACCCAGGTAGTCTGGCTACAGAATGCACCCTCTGAACCCCTTCATATGCTCTCTCTCTCATCTTCAAGAGTGATCTTATCCTTTCACTATAGAGATAAGGAAACTGTCCCCTGGGAGGAGGAGTGACACTCTTCAGTCTTCCCAGCCATATCTCCTGCCTCCATGCCCAGCCACCTCTCCACCACAGCTAGATAAGCCCAGTTACATGGTGCTCCCTGGTACCTGGCATCCAAGCGGGAAAACCCAGGTCTCTCTCCTTGCAAATCAAGTAATCATCCATGTCATTTCACTGGAGAGACGTGGAATTTGTCACAAAATACAATGATGACAATTTGCCAAGGACCTGCAGACTAAATCTCAGGGTCAAGCAAAGCAAGGCACGTGGGAGCCTGGGGGTACTGCATGGGGATGCTCTCATTTCTCTGCAGTTCTTGTGCATGGGCTATCTTCTCACAGCAAAAGCCTCTGCGCATCTAACACAGCCCTGAGGATGTAGTAAATACTTGCTGAGGTCAGTGCCACGATGCTGGTGTTAACTGAGCCAGTGCTGTCCTGGGTGCTGGAGGTACAACTGTGACTAGCACAGGCATTGCATCTGTCCCCCTGAAGCCCGTGGGCTAAAGGGGACATTCATCAATTGACAGTGTCGCCTTGATCAGTGCTTGCACCTGTGATTGACATATTGGAGGGTGGAGCATGTCACTGCTTCATGAGATTTAAAGGTCCTTTTATGGTGGAACACAACCCAACACTAACAGATGAAAGGCAGCACTCCATGTCACATCTGCAAACAAGAAAAAAGGCTGCCATGCAGGGCCACGCATGGGCTCCTCAAACTAACCAGAGTAAAGAGTGACAGCCAGCCGAGGTTGTAAGACATAGCCTATATACAACAAGAGGGATCGGGACACAGCTAATCTGTGAATCCATTCATGTGAAGAATTCGCAGCTCAGGAGCATAGGAGCTGTTTCTAGTTGTCTGGTATGTGGCCCTGATGTGGGTGTGCACACGGTGTACCCCACACATAGTGTGAGAGTTTGGTAAGAGAAGTAGGGGTGTAAACTTAATCTGCTGCTTAAGAAGAGGAACTGACCAGCCTCCAGCCAGGACCTCAAAACTAGGTCAAGACAGCATTAAAAAAAAGAAGAAGAAGAAAAAGAAAAACCTGGATTGCAGTCATGTCCTCTCTAAGCCTCATCTGTAAAATGGGACAATAACACACCTACCAAATAGGATTGAGTGAGGATTAGAAAAACACAAGCAAAGTGCCTGCACATGCTAAGTTCATGAGGGGAGTCATCTCTTACCAGCACTTAGGCAAAAAAAAAAAAAAAAAAAAAAAAATTCATAGCTCAAAAGTAACTCTTAGAAATGCCTGAGGAAGCTGCATTGAAACAGCTTGGAACCTGTCTTGAAACAAGCTGATATTGACCTCAGGGAGTGGCAGAGGTGGGAGATGACTTGCATTCAGGCTACATCATAGAGATGCTCACCATGAGAACATAGAGTCTGAAGGAACAGCCATGTTTGATGTCTGTCTCTTGTTCCATGGAATATTTACTCTGTGGGCTGATCTCCCTGTCTCCTCTATTCTCCTTTCCTCTCCTCTCCCCTCCCTCCAGCCCCCTACCTCTCTTTCCCCCAACTCCAACCTTTTTCTCTCTTCTTTTCTTCTTCTGTCCTCTCCCTAATCCACAACATAATGGGCAATTGTCATTCAGGCATCTAAGCATCATTTGAGTTTGAGGAAATATCAAGATCCATAGAAGACAAGTCCTTTCCTTCCACTACAAAATGTAAAGACAGGCCAGGCACGGTGGCTCACACCTGTAGTCCCAGCACTTTGGGAGGCCAAGGCAGGTGGATCTCGTGAGGTCAGAAGTTCGACATCAGCCTAGCCAATGTGGCAAAACACCATCTCTACTATAAATACAAAAATTAGCCGGGTGTGGTGGCATGCGCCTATAATCCCAGCTACTCGGGAGGCTGAAGCACAAGAATCGCTTGAGATTGCACCACTGCACTCCAGCCTGGGCAACAGAGCAAGACTGTCTCAAAACAAAACAAAACTTAAAGATGATTCCTGTCCACCCTGCATACACCCAGAGCATGATCCATCATTTGGCCCTACCCTGGCTTTGAATCTTGGGAGAGTGGCACAACTATTCCAAAAGAGATTATTCTTGCTTTAGGTCATGTCCCCCAGTAGCCTTGGGGCAAATGCTCATCCGCTTTTTGTGTGTCCTGCAGCTCCCTCCCCTCACCCCAGTGCTATCCGTGGTGCTGGATCTGCCATCCAATGTGTCCTGGAGCTCTCTGGGGTAAGGATCAATTTCAGCTTTCTCCAGCTGCTCATGACTCTTTCCTCAGCTGCCAAAATACCATCCAGGTGCCTGTTTCCTACCCCCTGAGATGTCATTTTCTCTAATAAAAAAAAAATCCCTGGAAGTGTATTTGTCTGCCAACATCCACAATCAGTTCTGACCCTTATTCAAACGACCCCACCTTTTTTCAAGCTCTAGTTCATCCAGTTTACAGTGGGACAAGGACTGAGATTAAGCAACTGGTCTACCCATTAATAGCTGTGTGCCATGGAATAAGGCATTTATCTTCTCTTGGCCTGGGGTTGGAGCAGATATTCTCTAAACTTGTTCCCAGCCAGCCTCACATCCATCTTTTCCACTGATGCTACTGAAACATCAATCCAGATGACCTGTAAATAGAGTGCTATTGAGCACAGAAACTTGGAATCAGGTTGGAGAAAGGAGATAACACGTTTTCTGACATATATTTTATACCTTTTAAGCATTCCTTTGACTGATGGATTGACCTACTGCACGGGATACTGAAAACAATAAACTCTAGAGTTGACAATTAGGATGTGGAAATCAAAGGAAGGGGATGATCATTTAGAATACAAAAGTCTTCTTGACTCTGGCAGCAAGAGTCATGTTAGAATTCCTTGAAATAATGACAACCTGATTTAATATCAGGTTCAATTAATGCTTAATGTTTACATGGTGAGACAGTCACTTGCATCAATTAAAAAACAAAGTAGATCTCCAACTCAAGGGTTTCCAAGATGTTTCAATCCTGAGGCTCTCAGGTTTGATAACATCTCGTGCCAGATTTTGCAACTCAAAAATATTAAATCCTAATGATCAAGGACCATGGCAAAGACTGATAGGAGAATGAGGTCAGTCCAGTTCTAACTTAACTGATAATCTCTTTCTCAATGCATGATCAAAGGCAGCAGCTCATGGCCTTCTCATTGGATATTTGATCTCCTGATTGCCACCACACTTCAAAGTAGGATGAGCCTCATCTGTTTCCAGGGAAGGGAGAGACTACAATATTGTGGTTAAGCTCCAGACTCCTGATAGGTTAGAATCCTATCTCTCCTTATTCTGTGGCATTGGCCATTTTAAGAGCCTTTCTTAAGCTTCAATTTCCTCGCCTCTAAAATGAGCATAAGAGATGCACCTTCCTCTTAGGGTGGTTTAGTGCAGTGTTTCTCAACTGCACATGAATCACTTTGGGCTCTTGTTAAAATTACTGTGATTCAGTAACTTGGGGCTCTATTTCTGATATGTAAGAGTAAGACCCTAACAGACTAATAATCCCACATATAACAATTATAAACTCTGGACAAAATACAAAAATTACCTTAAGTGTCAGGGGAATGGAGGGAAAAAAACAGATAGATTTTGGAGAGGAGTCAAATTTTGGAGGAAGGGACCAGCACAGGATGAGTTTCTGATTTTTGTGCTCTGATCTGAGGGCTGGCTATAGCTGTGGCATAGTACATAGAAGATAAAACTCATAGAAAGCCTTCTAACTTTCTATCCTGTGAAACTGAGAAAGGAGCCCAGAGCAACCATAGCCACAGTGAGGGACAACCCTAGAGGGGGGAGAGAAGAGAAAAAGAACCCCAAATTCTGGGTATAGATGTAGTCTACGTTTCTAGCTCACCACTTGACCATGCATACACAGAAGAGACTAAAAGTAAATTATAGGTAAGACTCAAAGAATTCAACTAAGATTTTTTTTTTTAGAAAGTGATTTATTTAGAGAGAGAGAGAGAAACAGGAGGAGAGAGAAAGAAACAGCTAACTCACACTGAGTGAGAGAAAGAAAAGATGGAATCCAGGAGAGGAAAGCCAGCTTCCACACTGAGTGGAAGGGAATAGAGACAGATGAAGCTTAGGAGGGGAAGACAGGCCGGGCGCGGTGGCTCAAGCCTGTAATCCCAGCACTTTGGGAGGCCGAGGCGGGTGGATCACGAGGTCAAGAGATCGAGACCATCCTGGTCAACAAGGTGAAACCCCGTCTCTACTAAAAATACAAAAAATTAGCTGGGCATGGTGGCGCGTGCCTGTAATCCCAGCTACTCAGGAGGCTGAGGCAGGAGAATTGCCTGAACCCAGGAGGCGGAGGTT
>NW_016107323.1:5401091-5411532 GCF_001604975.1 Cebus imitator
AAAGAAAGAAAGAAAAAGAAAAGAAAAGAAAGAAATTAACCATTCTTGAGAAAAAAAAAAGATTGAGAAATAAAACTAACAGAGTCTCAGAGGCTTATAGAACAATATTAAAAGGTCTAAAATGAAGGTAATTTGAGTTCTGGAAGAAAAAGAGAGGAGAGAGGGAGAGAGAGAGAGAGAAAATGAGACAGGACCAAAAATAAATATTTGAAGAAATAATAAAATAATATCCATAAACTTTTCAAATTGGTAATTTAGCAGATCCAAAGGAAGGGCTGAGATCCCGCCTTTCCACCAAGCTCATAGGTGGCATAGATTGGCCATACTTTGAGTGTATAGTCTGGACCAGCACTGCCCAGTAGAACTTTCTGCAATGAGAGAATATTCTACATCTTCACTGTCCCATATGGTAGCCACTAGCCACACGTGACTATTGAAAACTTGAAAGATGGGTAATATAATTATAAAACCTAATTTTACTTTTAGGTAATATACACCTAAATTGAAAAATCACATGTGGCTAGAGCCTTCCCTATTGAATGGTGCTGTCCTAGAGGATTTAATAAGATGGTACTTGTAAAGAACTTGCAGGATGCCCAGCATAAAATAGCTCTCAGTATGAACTAACCATTGTCATCAACATCATCATCGTCGAGATCCACCTACCTCATCATCTTGCTCAGGATCACTTGCTTTTCCCCCAACAGACCGGGACCAGGCACTGTCCGTCATAACCTCTAGCCCTTCCACCACCTCATTGTTATTGGCAAAGTTTTTGCAGCCTCTTCCATTGTTCGGTATAGAATGGGAGGATACTTTTGTCTCACCCCAGCTCCTTTAATTTCCCTGTGAGTCAAGCAATGTTAGTCCTCTTTGGATGAGGCTGGGCTTCCTTGTACTTTAAAAAGCCCTTCAGCCCTTCCACTGAAATGGCGTGAAGTTTTTATGCTTTACTTAAAGAAAGGGTTGTGAAAGCATGACACCATGCAGGCAGAGGGGGGGCCCTCCGTTTCCATCTCTACTGTGTTCTTGTCAAGTCTCATACTCAGCCCATGCACTCATAAGCATCAAGCCTAGATGGGAACAGCTATTAACTTTGTGAGGGGGAGAGAATGTCATCACAATCGAGCTGTTTCTGCACAACAGCACTAAGCAGCAGCCACTGGGAGCATCTCTAATTGACATGTTCCTACTCTAGCTGGAAACAGGATAGAAAGAGGAAAGGATTGCAGCGTGGCTGCGTCCCCCTTCCCCAAGAGTGGGAATAGGGAATTGCCTGGGGAGGGGGGTGACTTCCTGGTTTTAACTAAACTAAAAGTCAACTAGTTATATACAGGAACTTTCAAACAGGCTTCAAAGGACTCTGTATGGGCTATATGACTTCAGGCAAGTTTCTTAGCCTCTCTGAGTCCCAATGTCTTTATATGGTAAGTGGAGGCAATAATAGCACCTGTAACATAGAGCTCTTTTGAGGTGTGACAATGGATGTAGTCCCAAAGAGAAATCAACATGAGCATCCCAGCAATCCTACAAAATGATTTTTGAAGTCCCTTTGATCAGAAATAGCTCCCTATCTCAGTGCTTGGAATTTCATTACAAATATCTTGGTTTAAAGCAACAGTGGAGAATGACACTCAACTGAGAGGGATCCTAGGCTCAGAATTTCTAGTCCA
Organism: Cebus imitator; assembly: GCF_001604975.1. Classification (NCBI taxonomy): domain Eukaryota; kingdom Metazoa; phylum Chordata; class Mammalia; order Primates; family Cebidae; genus Cebus; species Cebus imitator. Next base: position 5,402,765 of record NW_016107323.1, read on the forward strand.
AACCTTCTAGAACTTTAAAGTCCATGTGAGTTACCTGGGAATCATGTTAAAACGCAGATTTGGATTCAGTGGGGCCTGAGAATCTGAATTTCTAACAAGCTCCCGGCTAATCCCTATGCTTCTGCAGCACAGGTCACACTTCAGGTAATGAGGCCCTAGGGATCTTTCTGCATCTCATTAAACCAGTTTCCCTCATGCGGTTATCTTGCTCACAGTGATACACCAAATATCATAAAAAACGAAAATGCCAGATAATAATAATTCTATATCAACCTTATTTTATAGATGGAAAAGCAAGATCTCAGAGACGTTGGCTTTTGCCCTAAGGCACACAGCTAGTGAGAGAAAGATCTGGGATTTGAACCTGTGGCTATCTGGGTCTGCGTGCTTCACCATTACGAAGTACTTCCAAAGGCCCACAATAAGGCTACTATCTCAGAATCTTCATGATTTTTATGGAAAAGAGGCTCAGTAGCCTAAAATACTAGCCCATAACCTGTCAGTGGTACACCTGTTGGCATCTTAGAATCACCTGAGGGAGACATTTAAACTACCAATGCCCAAAGCTCCCCATGCACCAATTAAATCACAGTCTCAGCCAGGTGCAGTGGCTGTCATCTGCAACCCCAGCATTTCGGGAGCCCAAGTCGGACAGATCATTTGAGCCCAGGAGTTTGAAACCAGCCTGGGCAACATGGTGAAACCCTAATTCTATAAAAAATACAAAACTTAGCCAGGCATAGTGGCTCATGCCTGTAGTCCCAGCTAGTCTGGAGCCTGAGGTGGAAGGATTGCTTGAGCCAGGGAGGCCGAGGCTGCAGTGAGCTGTGATCATGCCACTGCACTCCAGCCTGGGCAACAGAACGAGACCCTGTCTTGGTAGTTTAAGGTGTTTCCAACTGGCAGCCAAGGAAGAAAATTATTGGCTTCAAGCCTGGGCTCTGACCATGAAGGAGAACAACGCAATTGAAAAAGCCAGAGGGCTCGGCAGAGAGGTGGCCAACACGACTGACTGACTTTTGATGTAGCCAAGAAGGCAGTTCCCACCTTAGCCTTGTGCCAGCAGCCACTCCTCCCTTTTCATCAGCATTAACAGTTACAATCCCAGTGTCTCTCTATTATCCATGCATAATGAAGCCTGATGAGGATTAAGATGGCTACACAATGATGGGGGAAGCTGGGAAGAGAATAGCTGTGGGTATGTAATTAGAGCCACTAATTGTCCAGTGTTAAAGATGCTTTTTCTGCATCTCATAGAGATATTTAGTAAACAAAGGTGGGGGTGGGGAGAGCTCAGAGACAGCTACAGCTGCACTTCCCGAGGCTTCACCCAGAAGAAGTCTAAGAAACCCCACATTCCTTGGTTGGGCACTGAGACACACTGAAAGACCCAGAGGGCCTTACATGGCAAGAGTGGGTGGTGGGACAGAGAGGGATTTAGAATTGATGTACTCTAATGCAATCCTTCAATAGATGGGGAGAACCAGTGACCCTTATCCCAACTCCTAAAAGAGCTGCCCAGACCCGTGACATCCATCTCTCTCCAAAAAATCCTCTAAATGGACCACTGCTGAGTTTTGCCTGCCTGACATCCCTTTCCCTTCATTTGCTACCAGCAACTTCATCAACTTCATATTTATTTGGTTTGGCATTTCCTTTGGAGGTATCTAGCATTGTCTACTTTAGATACAATCAGTAAACAGATAGGGAAAAGGCTGCAGCTAGAGCCAGCAAGTCTGGCCACATTCTCGTACTTCAAAGAGGTGTTCCTTGCTTTGAGCACAGAGCATGGTCTTCCATTAACTCCCATCCTGTGCTAAGCAGGTCATGCGTCAGCCTTTTTCCCAGCACTCTTTTCTTCCCTTACTTCAATCTGGCCCATTCAGCTCTCTCCTAGGAATCAAATCTTAAACACAGCAAAGACAGACTAGAAATAGGTGGAACTGACCCATCATTGTCACCAACCCCCAAAGCTATTGGTTTCCACAGCTACCTGGTTCCCCAGGGTGCCAAAATCCTTTCATTCCCAAGGACTGTCGTTCAGCTACTTTCGGTCCTATGAGATATTTTTACCAATTCACTTTTGTTCAAATTAGCCAAGAGCTTGATGATACTGTGTCTCGTGTTTCATAAGCAGAAGGCTGGAAATAAAGTGGAGGAGCACACAAAAAAACCCTTGCTTCCAATATCACAGGACTTTGAGTTCACAGAATATTAGAATGAGCATGGACTTAACTGACCAACTCCCTGCCAAGTCATTGTCCAGCCTCCCAGTGGGAAGTCTTCTGCCTCCCAGTGAATCTTCTTCAATGGGTTTTGCAGCTCTGCCACGCACTAGCTGTGGAGTGTAAGACAAATCACTCCGCTACTCTGAGCCTCAGTGTGTGTTGTTGCAGCACTGTGTGATCTGAATGAGATAATGTAAAATGCTGTAATGTCTGTAAAATGCTTTGCACATATATGGCATACAGTAACTACTCAATTAAAGGCAGTTACCATATCTTGCATGGAAACAAAATCTGCCTAGTCCTAGAGCATCCCCCATCCCACTTACCTCATAGAACCAAAGGTCTTTGACAAGGAATATGTTTCTAGGTCTTCAGGTTGCTAAAAAAACAGCCCAAAGAGCCTCAAGAGGTAACCCAGCCTCATGTAGCAAGCAACTGTGGTGCAGGACTTGAATTCCATAGTCCCTTGCTGGCTGGCTGCTCTTTGAACCACACCTTCAATGTTGTCCCCAAGGTCCAAAAGGAGACCTGAAACCACCATGATGGACAACAGGGAAGAAAATTGTTTCTTGTGGAAAGAGAAAAGGAAATTATTTGGTCCAGTGCTCCCAGATTCCATCTTGAATATGTCCATCACCCATCACCTCACTGGGTAATTGCCCACACAGTTACTGAGTTACAGCTCCAATTAGATACTGTGGCCTACATTTGGGAAACAAAATAATTCACTCTGCTAAATTTGGTGCTGGGATTCTGCATTTATAAATCCACCCCAGCATGAGATCCAGGACAAATAAAACTCTATTCCCTGAACAGGTTGAGATGAAACATCCATTCTTATTACCAACTCAATTAAAGCTTCCTAGAATCACAAGATGTGTAAAGGGTTGGTGAGGCATGCCAGAGATCTGAAACTCAAATGCCTGCAGAGTCTAGGCCAATAATGGCAAAGAATGAAGATGGACAGGTGGGTGCTATCGTGACCCAAAGGGTACATGCTTCGTCTAAGGAAGGAAGCCACCATCAGCATCAGCCAGTCATTGCCACATGGGAGTGTGGGCCCAGGGTTGCCACCCCCAGCTCCATCATTCACCAGCTGTGTGACCTTGGGTAAGTCACTTCACCTCTCTTGTCACTCAATTTTCTCATCCACAAAATGAAGATAATAATAATGGCCACCTCTTAGGGTGGTTCTGAGAATTAAATGTGTCATACATTGACGTACTTAGAACATTGCTAATCCCATAGGTAGGACTCAATAACTGTTAGCTTGTTGATTGTTAGGTCGATGGTTTTGAAACAATGGATTCTTGGAGCCAATTACAGGAGCAAGGGTATTCAAGGCATTCTCAATATAGAGAGGTTAACTGCAGGGGATAAGACCAGGTTGACTAAAGAATCTTTTATTTTGACTGGTATTCTGGCATTCTAGAAGACTCTAGAAGAGCTACATTAGGACTCTTGTGATCAGAACCTTATTTGACTCTTATGTCTTTAATTTATTAAAATGTGGGCAACTAATTAATTCTTATTTTATGCAGTGGATTTAGTGAGCAAGATATTTTCAATTAAGGAGTCCTGGGGATAAAATAACAAGGTTCTTGGTAAGTGAAAATTTGGGCACTGTTGTTCTGTAGCAAGAATATAGAAGATCTGGATTTGGAATGAAAATGCTTAAATCCTTGACTTATCGTTGAAAGGAAACTCACTGATGGTGGATGGAGGACGCTAGTGAACAAACTGTTGTGAAAAGTAGTAAATAAAGGGAAGGAGCAAGCATTTATTCTGCCCTTCCTCAAAGAACTGAACCTCAGGCTAGCCAAATACTTGATAATGCATTATAGATGTATTATAGGTGATAAATAAATATGGAATTATAGAGAGAGTATCACCCTTTTACAAGCCCTACTGAGAGGGGAGACCCTCTCCCCATCTCCCTCCTCGCAGGCCCCCGCCTCCTCCCTCTGGATGAGAAGGAGAGTAAAGAGAGATAAAATACCAAAGAACCGGAATCCGTGGTCAAGCGACTTGCTGACGCCACTGACCAGGCCATAATGAGGCCCAAGGACTAGGAAGATAACTCTCTTTCTGGTTCCCAGCATCTAAGCTATCTACAAACTTTGAAAGTGTTGCAAAGAATGTTATCACTTCTGGCCAGAGCCCGGCACTGGGTCATGTCCTCCACACTTACACAACCCAGACCCCCTTCTGGAAACGCTGCTGCCACCTAATGATTTACTGCCTTTGTCTTGTCCCTGTAAGCCCCCTCCCCTGCCTATTCCTGCGCACGCTGCACATGAACTAGCAAATCAATGAAGCCAAAGATTGTGAGGTCAATTGTCCAGCCAAAGGACAGTGACACAGTTTTGCCTCAGTTTCTCCTTTAGCGTTGTAAGCCTATAAAAGGGAAAAGAAGCTCCTTCTCGGGAAGCTCAGCTGTTAAGGCATTAGTCTGCTGCAGCTCCTGGCCAAATAAGAAGCCACTTGCTTTCTCAGTTTGGTGTTCTAGAGGTTTTGTCTGCTGCCAGTCCTGCTACACTACAATGGTAATAGATGTAGGCATTGAGCATCAACAGCTGCTAATATCACAAAAAGTACACTGCCTGCTATGGCTTACAAAAAGAAATGAACATAAGTCTGATAAAGCCTCTAGATCCAACCACCAATTTTCAAGGAAAGCCAAGAAAAGAACACCTTAAGGAAACCATGAGACTATAGCAAAATACAGACTGGAAGAATCTTCTAGAGAAAATAACTTAGTTCTTCAACAGTAAATTGCAAAGACAAAAAGGGTTATAAAGGAAGGGGACAGGTACAGTGACTCATTCCTGTAAAGCCAATGCTTTGGTAGGCTGAGGTGGAAGGATGGCTTATGGCCAGGAGTTCAAGACCAACCTGAGCACATAGTGAGACCCCTGTCTCTACCAAAAAATACAATCAAAAACCCTGATCTCTACAAAAAATAAAAATAAAAACACCAAGCATGATGGTGTAGGCCTTTCATCCCAGCAACTCATGAGGCTGGGGCGGGGGGATTGATTGAGCCCAGGAGTTCAAGGCTGCAGTGAGCTATGATCACGCCACTGCACTCCAGCCTACGTGACAGAGTATGAGAACCTGTCTCTGAAAAAAGCAAGAGAGAGAGAAAGTTAGAAAGGAAGGATGTACAGATTTTAAAAGACTTAGGCTTATTAATCAAGTGAAATATATGAACTTTATTTGGATCCTGTAGTGGGCAGAATAATGGCCTGCAAAGATGTCCATCTCCTCATCCCTGGAACCTGCGAATACGTTACCTTATGGCAAAAGAGATTTTGCACGTGAGACTAAGGCTAAGGACCTTGAGATGGGGAGATTACTCCAAATTTTTCAGGTAGGTTCAGTCTAATTTAATGAGTGTATAAACGTGGAGAATTCTTTCTGGCTGTAACCAGACAGCAACGTGACTGTAAAAGAAGTGTCAGGGAGGAGCGATGTGACTGGTTTAGATGGTGAAGGAAGGGAGCCACAAGCCTGGGAATGTGAACAATGTAGATTCTCCTACAGAGCCTCCAGAAAGGCACATGGCTCTGATGACACCTTGACTTCTGCTCAACACATATCCATGTTCATCTTCCAGAATTATAAGATCATAAAGTTGTATTGCTTAAAAATCCCCAAGTTTATGGTGATTTGTTACAGCAGCAATGAGAAACTAATATGGATCCAAACAACTAACCATAGCTATGGGAGGATCTGTGCAGCAAACCTCCATGGCACACGTTTACCTACGTGACAAACCTGCACATCCGGCCCATGTACTCCTGAACTTAAAATGAGAGTTGGAAATAAAATAAGTATAGTTTAAATTTTTTTTAATAAAAATTAAATCATTAGGGAAATTTTAACACTAGATATTTGATGATTTTAAGAAATTTGTGAGCTAAGAAATTACTTGATAGTATTAAAGAATAAGCTGTTCATGATATTTCACAGTTTGGGTTAGGTTAATCCCCAGATGTTTGTGGTTTTGGTGCAATGCTTCTGCAAGTGATGTTTTGAGTGAGTGCTCACAGGAGGAAGGAGATGATGGGGGCAGAGCAGGGAGGAGGTTAAAATCTAAGCAAGGGTATGGCCAGCTAGAGAACAGCTTCAACCTGGCCCCAGAAGGATAATGATGGAACCACCTAGAGGCAAGGGATCTGGATTTTATGCCTCTGTGCTGCTCCCAGGTAGTAGAGGGTGCCTGTTGGCTAAAGTTGACTCATCAGTGAATGAGGCAAGGCATCCATGAGCCATGCAGTCAACACTCACAGCACCTGGAAGATGGGCCCACCAGCCCATTAAAGGGACCTGGGAGGGACACCAACAGCGTCTATTACAGTCCACCCCTTAAACTGCTCTGATCCATTGCCTCTCACATTAAGCTTATTCCATTCAGCTGTTGCTTCTCTCCAGGACTCTGGCTGGTCAACATTTGGGGGAAATTTTAACAAGAGGAAGATTAGTGGGATGAACTAGAGCTCCCACGGCTGCAGGTGGTCTCGAGGTTGTCACTACTACTACTCATCTCCCTCCTCCACCACTCATCCTAGATCACTTTCTCCATCAGTTAGCCCTTCTGCTGGACTAAAAGGCTGGTTGGATGGAGTGATACAGAGACCCTCATCCTGGAGGGTCTGAGCCCCTGGTTACAATACCTTTATCATGCACTGGTACCAATTGCCTACTTTTTTTTAGGCATGGGGGTACCAAGTAACGCCTCAGTAAAGCACCTGAGCACCAAGAATATGTCTTTCTCCCGGCTCTCATTCTATAGCTGCAGCCCAGTCTCGTCATGATAAGCAGGGCCAATGCCCTCTGCCAGGATGATGACTAACTTCTTTGCCTTCTGGTCTACCCAGAGTGCCCAGATGCCAGGCATAGGTCTATGTTTATTTTTATTGTGTCCTCTTGTAAAAGCATTGCCCCCTCTGGAAGTTATAAACTCGAGTCTCACAGAGCCTGAGGATACCACACAAACCCTCCAAGCTGATCACGGGGAGGTATGGAGAGTAAGTCAATGCCAATTTTCACTTATTGGCTCTCAGTCCCAATATTCTACCCCTTAATGACACAGCAAGATATAATGGCCACTGATTTACAAAATACTCTGCATCCTTGAGGATAGTGTGCCAAACTTGCAGGGTGTCATCTCCAAGCTAATAGATCATCTATGTGTTCAATGGGCCATCCCACTGCTCTAACAGATGTACCCACCTCTGGATAATGCAGAATATGGTAAGACCAGTGGATCCCATGGTCATGTGCCCACTGCTGCATCACCTGGCCCAACTTCTACAGTATCCCATTATGGTACATATATGTGAATCCCTAAACAGCAGCGTTGGCTGAGGCCCTGAGAGCAGGAAAGGTAAACGCACACCTGAAATATGCGTCAATCCCAATCAAGATGTCCACAGTGTAAGAATCTAATACAGTCAAGTTCTCACACTATCATGACCACATCAGGTGTGGGTGGTTTCCTCCAGGGACTGTTTAATGTGGGAGACAGCACGGTCTCTGTTGTGAGACTAGTGATTCAGCAGCAGTGGTACGCGGGTCAGCCTTGGTAAGACGGGTCACGTTGTCTGGCCCCTGCATCCTCTCCATCTCTGCCACCATGGCTACTTCATGGTGCAAACCCTGGGTTGGCCACAGAGAGAGGAAAGCTGACACCTACTGGCTAGGTCATCCTGTCAATGTGATTTTTTAGTGTTTCTTTCATAATAGATGTCTCCTGGTTGGCATCAAAATATAAAATAAGGGCCGGGTGCAGTGACTCACCCTGTAATTCCAGCACTTTGGGAGGCTGAGGCAGGTGGATCACCCAAGATCAGGAGTTCAAGGCCAGCCTGGCCAACATGGCAAAACCCCATCTCTACCAAAAATAGAAAAATTAGCCAGGTGTGGTGGTGGGCACTTATAATCCCAGTTACTTAGGAGGCTGAGGCAGGAGAATCACTTGAGCCTGAGAGGCAGAGGTTGCAGTGAGCTGAGATCACGCCACTGCACTCCAGCCTGGGCAACAGAGTGAGAGTCCATCTCAAAAAAAAATACAAAATAAGAAACCTATGCTTTGTGGCCAATCTCATATCTCTATCTGCATACCTTGTCCCCAAACTCTTTACCTCATCTTCCAATATTTCTCCTTCCAGGCCCTTGAGCAATCAGTCAAATCATTCACCACTTTGCAGAAGTTCATGTCTGTATTAGGCTATTCTTGCATTACTATAAAGAAATACCTGGCCAGGTGCAGTGGCTCACACCTATAACCCCAACATTTTGGGAGGCCAAGGCAGGCAGATCACTTGAGGTCAGGAGTTTGAGACCAGCGTGACCAACATGGTGAAACCTCATTTCTACTAAAAATAGAAAAATTAGCCAGGCGTCGTGGCACATGCCTGTAATCACAGCTACTCAGGAGGCTGAGGCAGGAGAATCACTTGAACCCAGGAGGCAGAGGTTGCAGTGAGCCAAGATTGTGCCATTGCACTCTAGCCTGGGCAAAAAGTCACAAAA
>NW_016107323.1:5411922-5421634 GCF_001604975.1 Cebus imitator
TTTTTTGAGACAAGGTCTCATTCTGTCACCCAGGCTGGAGTGCAATGGCACAATCATGGCTCACCACAGCCTCAACCTCCCAGCATCAATTGATCCTCCCACCTTAGCTTCCTGAGTAGTTGGGACTACTGGCATGTACCATCATGCTCTGCTAATTTTTGTATTTTTTGTAGAGATGAAGTTTCATTATGTTGCCCAGGCTGGTCTCTAACTTCTGGGCTCAGGCAATCCACCCACCTCGACCTCCCAAAGTGCTGGAATTATAAGTGCAAGCCATCATGCCCAGCTGAGAGATTACATTTCAATATGAAATTTGGGGAAGGACAAATGTCTATCCTTAACTTGGGCCATTTCTCTCTCTACACAAGGTGAATGGCTTGGAAGATGCTCAGAGATTGGGAGGATCTCCCCTCACCAGTCCTTCAGGGCCAACTATAGTGCTGCCACAGTCCATTTTTGCCTTACAGCCACAGACTAGGTCAACCAAGCTTTTTCCCTTTCCATCAGCTGGAAACCCGTCCATGTGTCATAAGTGAGAGTCAGGAAGTGGCCCTGGGAGCTTGTGTTCCCTGGACCTGCTTGAGCCCAGTCCAATAGATCCCACCTCCAATTTACAACAAACTGCTTCTGGGCACGCCTGACCTTATGCCCTTACAGGTCTCACAGTGTCCTGCTCTTGATGAGACTAGCAGCCTCCGACTACATGGTCACTTGATGTTACACGATCAGACACTCGGTTGTCACCAGAGCCCAGTAGCAAGCCCAGAGCTGCTTTTCAGGTGGTATACAGTTGGGTGCTTTAGATGGTGTGTTTCCTTCCCAGAGCTGCCATAACAAATTATCACCAACTGAGTGACTTAAAACAACAGAAAATGTATTCCTCACAGTTCTGGAGGCCAGAAGTCCAAAGTCAAGGTGTTCACAGGGTTGGTTACTTCTGAAGGCTCTGAGGGAGAAACCACCCCAAGCCTCTCTCCCAGCTTCTGGTGTTGCTGGCAATTCTTGGTGTTTCTTGGCTTCTAGATGCATTTCTCCAGCCTCTGCCTCTGTCTTCACATGGCGTTCCCTCCCTGTGAGTAAGTATGCCTCCAAATATCCCTCTCCTTATAAGGACACAGCCATCCTATTTAGGGTACACCCTATTACAGGATGACCTTATTTTAACCTGATTACATCTGCAAAGACATTATTTCCAAATAAGGTCACATTCATAGGTGCCAGGAGTTAGGACTTCAACACATCTTTTTGAGACACAATTCCACCAACTATAGATAGTATGGCCATATGTCAAAACCCCAGCGTCTTTCTCTACCAAAAATCCTCCCAGTTTCATGATGTTTGCCAAGTCATACAGCTCAGGCAATAAGGCTGCCTGTACAGCAGCTTGGATCTGCTCCAGAGCACTTTCTTGCTCTTGGCCAAACTAAAAAACCAGCAGCCTTCCCTGTCATTCAATGAACGTGATGGAGAAGTATTTTCAAGTGCAAAGTATTCTGTCTTCAAAATCCAAAAAGGCCCACCAACCATCATGCTTCTTTTTATTTAGTGGAAGGTGCAAAGTAAAATGACTCGTCCTTACCTTAAGAGGGGACGTGCTGGCAGATCACCAGGCCTTTGAAAACTTCACTAATGTGGCAAGCTTCTGAATTTTAATAGGTTTTCTCTCCTATTTTCTGGACCAATTTTGACTGACCAAGTCATTCAGGGTACTTCCTACTCCTCTTTTGTGTTTTAATCTTTTCAAAGTTGATTTTCTTAATTGACCCACAATAATTATATATACTTATAAGGTGTATAGTGATGTTATGTTACATATAAAGTATAGTGGGCCAGGCATGGTGGCTCATGCCTGTAATCTCAGTACTTCGGCAGGCTGAGACAAGAGGACTGCTTACGTTCAGGAGTTCAAGACCAGCCTGAGCAACACAACAAGACCTTGTCTCTATTAAAAATTTAAAAAAAAAAACAAAAATGACTATCCATGGTAACACGTACTTGTAGTCCCAGCTACTTGAGAGGTTGAGATGGGAGAATCACTTGAGCCTGAGAGATCAAAGCTGCAGTGAGCTGTGATCACTCCAGGGCACTCCAGCTTGGGCAACAAAGACAGACCCTGTCTCAAAAAAATAAAAATATAGCGATTAAATCAGGATACTTAGAAATATCCATCACCTCAAACATTTGTCATTTCTTTGTGTTGGAATATTCAGCACCCTCCTTCTAGCTATCTGAAGCTATATATGTGTTATTATTATTACTACTGTTAGGGACAGGTCTTTCTCTGTCACCCAGGCTACAGAGAAGTCGTATGATCATAGCTCACTGTAACCTTGTACCGCTGGGCTTAAGTGATCCTTCCACCTCAGGCTACCAAGTAGCTGGGACTACAGGCATGCACCACCACACGCAGCTAATTTAATTTTTTTGTAGAGACAGAGTCTTGCTATGTTGCCCAGGCTGGTCTCAAACTCCTGGCCTCAAGAAATCCCCCTGTCTTAGCCTCCCAAGGCACTGGGATTATAGGCATGAGCCACCACACCTGACCCTGAAACTATGTAACATATTTCTGTTAACTATAGTCATTTGCAGCAACATGGATGGAACTGGAGGGCATTATGTTAAGTGAAAAGCAGGGTCTCACTTATATGTGAAACCTAAAATGAGTTAATCTCATAGAAGAAAAAAGTAGAACAGACTAGATGCAGGGCAGGGTAGGGGGACAGGGGCAGAAAGGGAAAGATTTGTTAAAGGATGCAAAACTACAGCTAGATGGGAGGAATGAGTTCTAGTACTTTATAACACACATAGGATGACTCAGCACTTTTTGCTCATCAGGTCTGATTAACACGATGTCACTAACATAGTGGACCAATGTGATGTTCTGCAGACCTAGGGGATTCAGGTCCCTTCAGACTATATTGAGACAGAGAACTGGAGAATTAACATTGCCCTAGGGAAAGACCATGAATTTATCTGTTATTTGTCCCATGTAAATGGTGACTGCTTCTGATCCTCATTCTTGACAGGTATTGAAAAGGACACATTCACTAGATCAGTAGCTGTACAACTCACGTCAGAGGCTGTGCCACTCTGCTCTGGAAAAGATACTACCACTAGCACAGCAGTGATATCAGGGCTGCTACCTGATTGCATTTGAGATAGTCTACTGTCATCCGCCATGATCTGCCTGGTTTTTGCAGAGGTTACACTGATTAATTTAAAAAGAAGTAATGGGACCAAACCTGTGTATCATAGAAACCCTTGAGGGTGAAGCTCATCTCCATCTTTCCTCCAGGATGTAATATTGCTTTTTATTTACTATCTTTGTTGGGGCTAGAAGGGAGTAGTCTCAAGTACTTCCACTGAGCCGTTCCTACTACAATAGCTCTTACTTTGTAGGTCAAAGAACCAGCAATTAAAAGTGATACCAACAATGAAGTATGCCTATTCCAACTGTACATTTGGAAACAAGAATGACCAATAGCCAGTCTGTAGAATATCACATGGGTCAATTTCCCATACAAACTGCAGAAGATGAACCTAGTGAAGGGATCATGTATCACATTAGTTGGCCTTCATGTGCCACTACTCTTAACAGGAGCCACAATGGTGCTTTGGGTCTTTGGATATTAGCATCAACCCATACCCTATGTCCAACAGCCCTCAACATCCCAGTATTAATTTTCTATTACTGCCAAAACAAATTACTACAAACTCAATGGCTTAGAATGGTACCCACTTATTATCTCACAGTTCTGTAGGTCAGAAGTCTGGTTATAGCATGACTCAATGGGTCCTCTGCTTAGAGTCTCACAAGGCTGAAATCAAGGTGTTGGCCTGCATCCCTTTCTGAAGACTCTGGTGGTGAATCTGCCAATAAGCTTATTGAGGTTGATGACTGACTTCAGTTCCTTGTAGTTGTAGGACTGAGGTCCCATTACCTTGCTGGATGTTAGCCTTCAATCGTAGAAGCTGATCACATTTTTTTCTCATGCCTTGACGTAGCCCACTCTAGCAATGGCAGTTTGAGTCCTTCTCATGCTTTGAATCTCTCTGACGTCCTTTCTGTCTTCTCTCCTGCCTCTAGCTGGAGAAAGTATTTTATTTTTGAAGACTCATGTGATTAGTTCAGACCCACTTGAATTATCCAGGATCATCTTTCTATCTTAAAATCTGTAATCTTAATTACATCTGCCATGTCTCTTTTTCTATATGTAATATATTCAGAGTGCCATAGTTTATTTCATGTTGCTATAACAGAGTATTAAAGACTGGGTAATTTTTAAAGAAAAGAAGTTTCTTTGGCTCATAGTTCTAGAGGATGGGAAGTCCAAGAGCATGGCACCAGCATCTGGCGAGAATCCTCTCATGGTGGAGAGGAGGAAGGGAGAAGCCCAAGCATGAGACAGCAAATATATAGGGGCCCAATTTATCCCTTTATCAGGGGCCCACTGGCACAGTAATTAACCTAACTCCTCAATAATGGCATTAATCCATTCACTGAGGCAGAGCTCTCATGACTTAATCACCTCTTAAAATCTCCACTTACCAATACTATTACATTGGCAATTAAAGTTCAACATGAGTTTTGGCAGGGCCATTCAAACCATAGCATACAGGATCCAGGGATCAGGGCATGGACATCTTTGCCAGTCCATTATTCTGCCGCCCACATGCCAGTATACAGGTCCCTGAATAAGTGGTCATAAATCTTTTGGGAAGAACTAGGGGAACAACTACTGTACACACTTCCACTAGGCCTTTCCTGCTACAATTGCTTACTCCACAGGTCAAAGAATCAACAATCGAGAGTCCATTAAGAGTACACACTGCCATGGTGTCGCAAGGTTCTTTCCCATGGGGACTCTGTCCTCTCCCTTGATTAATGAGTTCTAAGTTTGAGAACTGGTCCAATTATGGAAACTGGGTAAGGGATCATAGCTTTCCTTGGGGATAGCTGACTTCATCCTTCTGCTTATCCACTTCGAATCATCTTTGACTATACATATTAAGTAACAGCCAGTTAGCAGCTTATCTATCCTTCCCAGGAACGCCTTGCTCCATTAGTCATCTCCATGGATTCCAGCAGGTCAGGCTGCCCTGACCCCCATTCTGACTTGCTGCCCATGACAGGAACAGTGTGCTACTTGCCTCTGATGGGTAAGTGTTGCCACCTGGCTTCTGCTACTCCAAGATCCCATCATTCTCATGGCTACTAGGACACCAGTTCTGTTGCAGCATCTCTACCAGACCTGCCCTCAGAGCATAGCCACTACAGAGCTTCCCAATGATGCCTCCCTCATGGGCACATTCCTTACAGCCTCGGCAAAAGGAGTGCCTACGAGGCCTTCCCAAGGAGTATAGTTAGCAGGTGACTTACTTCTTTTCTCTCTCTCTCTTTTGAGATGGAGTCTTGCCCTGTCACCCAGGCTGGAGTGCAGTGGCACAAGCTCGGCTTACTGCAACCTATACCTCCTAGGTTCAAGCACTTCTGCCTTGGCCTCCAGAGTAGCTGGGATTACAGGTGTGCCACCACATCCAGCTAATTTTTGTATTTCTAATAGAGATGAGTTCACCATGTTAATCAGGCTCTCAAACTCCTGACCTCAGGTGACCCACCCATCTTGGCCTCCCAGAGTGCTGAGATCCACTCAATCATTCCCACTACTCTGAGCCTTTGATCCCTTCCCTCAGTTTGCCATCCCTGCTTCACTCAATGTGAGTGATTTTTCCAAGCACCCCAGCAGCATATCAGGACTGGCACCTGAGGCACTTAACAGGATGTTAATTCTTATTTAACAGGATGGGGAGAACACCTCATATTGACACATTATCTTTTACCCAGCTTTCTATTCTTGATCCAGCACCTTCAGCATCCACTCCAAGGCATGCCTCCATATTCCAGGCCCTGAAAACCCTTTAGAGATTGTCTTCTCTCTTCCTTCAGCAGACCCAGCAATTTCCTGATCAAGCCATGCTGAGGCTTAACTCTTCTTATTGGTCTGATGTCCAGGTGGGGAGGGGAGGGAATATTATAAGGAGAGAAAGTATTGTCTTGTAGGCTAATTTGAGGTTTCTGTGTATTTTCAAGCAAAGGAAGGCCACTGTCTTCTAAACAAAGGGGAGTGGGTTGCTTCTGCAGGCTCAAAGGGTTCAGGAAAATCCAGAGATTTGAGGTCCTCAAGTTCACCTACCCAAATACCTTCATCCCAGTTCTCAAGCTCTCACTCCCTCCCTATCAGGGTACCAATTCTGCTTTCTTTGAAGTCAATAACTTTTACAACAGAGTTCTGTACATGGTCTTCCACTCGGTTTGCCTTACAGCTACAGAAGATAAAGGTCTCTTTAAAAATGTTCCCAAGGAGGCTCCCTGACTCTCACATTTGGCTTCAAATTATAAGGAATAGATGTGAGCTATTGTTTTCCCTGTCCAGTGGATTCAGTGATTCATGGGAACTTATCAACAGCCGTTCAATTTTCTAATCTCATAGCTGTTATTTCCATGTCTTTTAAAACCCAGAGACTCTGAACAAGTTACTGCCTTCTTTTCCACCACGTTCCAGATCAGTTCATTACAAGTGAAAATTCATTACAGGTGAACATGCAATTGTCCTGAGACACCATGGCAGGGCCCATCCATATTCCACCCACCACCGGTGATGCGTTCTTCATTACCTTTAAGCCAGTAGGTGCTCCAACTCCACAATCCCATGTTTGGGATCTGGGTTTTGTTTTGGTTTGGTTTTTGTTTTGTTCTTTGTTTTTTGTTTGTTTGCTTGTTTTGAGACAGGCTGTTGCTCTGTCACTCAGACAGGAGTGCAGTGCTGTAATCATGGCTCATTGCAGGCTTGACCTCCTGGGCTCAAGTAATCCTCCCACCTCATGTTTTAAATTTCTGTAGAGATGAGATTCCATTATGTTTCCCAGGCTGGTCTCAAACTCCTGGGCTCAAGCAATTGTCCTGCCTTGACCTCCCAAAGTACCAGGGCTCTTAGAAGTAGAACCCGAGCCAGGCATTTCCCCGAGGGATTTGTGGAGAGCGGGAGAAGGGGAGTCAGGGAGGCAGCAGAGGGCACTGGCAGGTGGGGCAGCTAAACACAGATGTGGTCTCATCTGGAGTCCAGCCTCTGCCTGAGCCCACATGGAGCCCTGGAGCATGAGTGGCACTACAGCTTTGGTCCCACCTTGAGGCAAGGGGACCAGCATTTTGTTCCCCATATCCATCAGCCATGGGCTGCAGGCTGCCTCTGTGAGAGAGGGTAACCTGCTGGGGAGAGACGGCTCTCATGCAATAAAGACAATACAATGGAGCAGGGGTATCTCTGAGCCACCAGCCACCAACACAGCAGGTGAAGATGGGTATCTCAGGGGAGGTAATGAAAAGGGTGTCCCAGGCAAAGAAGGGGGAAGTGGGGATAGATATTTTAAGCAGAAGAATCATCCCCTATAAGATTATGCAGACTTTTTTTATTTAAAAATTATTTTTCAAAATCAGGCACAGTGGCAAGTGCCTGTAATCCCAGCTACTCAGGAGACTGAGGCAGAAGGATAGCTTCAACCTAGGGATTTGAGACCAGCATGTGCAATATAGCAAGACCCAATCTTTAAAAAACAAACAAAAAAAGTGTACTGAGCTTCATAAAAATAAAATTCATGGAGTTAGAATAGACATTATTATGACACGCAACTTGGATGAATCTCAAAATAATTATGATTGGTAAAAGAAGGCAAACCAAAAAAGCACATACTGTATCATTCCATTTACATAGAATTCTGTAAAATGAAAACTAGTCAATAGTGGCAAAAAGCCAATCCGTGGTTCCTTGGGAGGAGGTGGGACAGGCGGGTGCAGGAGGGATGACAGAAGGCTCAAGGACACCTCTTCAGTGATGGATGGGCTCACTATCCTGAGTGTGGTGGTGGCTTTAGAGGTATACACATATGTCAAAACTCATGAATCATACACTTTACATGTGAGCAATAAAATGTATGTCAATTATGTCTCAATAAAGCTGGAAAAGTGGTTTAAAGAAAGAAAGAGCACTTTGTGCACGGACTGCCTTGAGACTTGGGAAAAAAAAAGTTGTAAAACAGCTAGAGCAGGTACCACTACTGTACATACAGGGAGGGAAACTGAGGTTCAGAATATGTAATTGACCTCCGGTTACACAGCTGGGAAAAGGCAGAGCCAGTGCTCTAATCCAGGCCCCTTGGCTCTGAGTTCAGTGCACTTAGCTGGGCCCCTGTCTCCTCCTGGTCATGGCCAGTGGTTGCAAATAACAACATCAGCATAAGCCAAAGAGGAATTGACTGGCTCAAGTGAACCTATTGTAGCAAGGGCAGGGGTGGAGCTGGCCACAGGGATGTCCAGCACCAAGGAGTAGCAACTGAGCATTGGTTAGCTGCTACTCCTCTCTCTCTCCACCTTTCGTCTTTGACTCTCTCTGCACATTGGCTGCATTCTTTCAGACTGGTTTTCTCCATGAGGCTCACAGCATGGTCACCAGCAGCTCTTGAGTGCACCGCCCCTGAACTCTGTGATCATAGAGGCTAGACTCTTCTAGGCCTCCCTAGATCCCCTAATTGCAAGGGAAGAGCTCCGATCAGCTAGCTTGAGTCACATGCCCACTCCCAGCCAATCACTGTTGAGGATGGAAGAATATGGCTGTCCTCTTGTCAACTCCATATCAGTTGCTGGAGTCAGGGAGAAGGAGGAGGAACAGAAGCCCCCAAAAGATTCTAGAAAAAAAGAAAAACTTGTTGGACAAAAATAAATAAATGCCCACTGTAAGGGGTGCAGACACTATATGCAAAGAACCATACAAAGCTAACATACTCAGATAGGGCTGTGTCCCACCTGGTCACAGAACCACTGAACTGTCTGCTCTAGTGAGATCTCACTGAGTAAGGGTCCCAGGACATTGTGAAAGGTGAAAGACAAAGCACTCAGAATATAGGCGCTGGAAGGCTCTAAGACAAGCTTGCTCAATGCTAGACGTTTGCCTGAACAGCCATCCTTCAGCACTAGGTCAGTTTGGGTCCTCTGATAAGCACAGGCCAAGAAAGGAGTTGATATAGAGTGATTGAAGGAAACATCCATCAAGAAAAAGGGGAGAGGAGGCAGGTACAGGCAGGAGAGTCTTTGAACCAGACCAAACTCTGGGTCTAACATCTGTGAAAGCAGAGAGGGGAGCAAGGATTGGACTGGTAGAGAATTGGACTCAGAGAGTTCTGAGACAATCTCAGCCAGAGAAAAATGGGAAGTTCCCAAGCAAAGGTTACCCATTGAAGGGTATGGTGGGTTGAGAAAGGCTCCCCAAAAACATCCACGTCAAATTCCTGGAACCTTGAATGTTACCTTATCTGGAAAAGGGGTCTTGGAAGATGAGATTAAGGACCTTGAGATGGGGAGATTATCCTGGATTATCTGGGTGGCCCCTAAATCCATTCCAAGTGTTCTTAGAAAGGTGGAGAGGAGTTCAACACAGACAGAAGAGAAGACACCAAGAGAAGAGGAGAAGCAATGTGAAAACAGAGGCACAGGCTGGAGTTATGCAGCCATCAGGAAGGCTGACAGCCATCAGAGGCGAAAAGAAGCAAGGAAGGCTTCTCCCCCAGAGCCTCGGAGTACAGCCAACACCTTGATTTTGAACTGCTGGCTTCCAAAATTGTTAGGGAATACGTGTGTGTGTGTGTGTGTGTGTGTGTGTGT
>NW_016107323.1:5421709-5426702 GCF_001604975.1 Cebus imitator
TGTGTGTGTGTGTGTGTGTGTGTGTGTGTGTGTTAACCCACCAGTTTGTGGCCATTTGTTACAGCAGCCACAGAAAACTAATATAGAGGAGTCCCATGTTGGGCAGGACTGGCCAAGCTCTATTATCCCAAAGTGCTCAGTCTTTGGCCAAGAGCATCTGAGAGAAGCACAGCTTGACCTGAACATTATGGTAGAGCCACAGATGCAGCAGCAAGAGGGAGTCAGTTGGCTGCCCTTGATCGGAGCAGCACACCTCTGGGGCCACCAAGAACCCAGCACCACGTCTAGCACTTAGTAGACACTCAGAAACTATCGTTAGATGTTGACTGCAGAACATCTAACAACAGTAGATGTTCCCAAGGGTTTACTGTTTGGGTTCCCAAGGTTAAATCAGCGGATGAGAAGTACAGGGACATGGATTTCAACTTGGCATACTAATCATAGCCAACATTAGACAGAAACTACTGTGTGCTGTGCACATGTACCAAGACGCATATGTTGATGTACGTGTATGTGTACAAACACATGTAGGTATATATGCACACGCACACACAGTAAAATCAGCTTAGACTTTAAACTTTACAACAACCTTTTGAGGTAAGTTTTATTAGCCTCTTTGAGGAAACAGCATTGGTTAGGTGCTGGGTGTCTTGTTAAGACATTTATCAGTACTCACTTATTTAAATCACCTGACAAGTCTACAGGAAAGGTAGCATATTCTTTTCTTTTAATTTTGAGACAGAGTCTTGCTCTGTCACCCAGGCTGGAATGCAGTAGCACGATCATGGCTCACTGCAGCCTCAAATTCCCAGGCTCAAGTGATCCTTCTACCTCAGCCTCCTGAGTAGCTGGGACCACTGGTGCACACCAACACACTAGCTAATTTTTTAAATGTTTGTAGAGACAGGATCTCACTAGGTTGCCCAGGGTGTCCCCTGCATTGGCCTTCCAATGTGCTGGAATAACAGGAGTGAGACACTGCACCTGGTCACATTATTCTTATTTTATAAAGAAACAAACAAATTATTTTACAAATAAATAAGACTCAAGGTCACACAGCTAGGTCAACCCAGTTCTGCCTCCAAAGCCCTGCTCCTAATCACAACTTAGTCCTGCCTTCCATGCACACGTGATGATTCTGTTCCAGGATGCCACAGGCCATGAGCCCACAGAGACACCAAAAGGCATCGTGTTTTTATCCCCTTTTCCGGCCTGTGGTGTCTGAGATGGAAAGCCAGCCAGCTCCTGCTTGGGGCGACCGCAGTAGCTCTAGAGGAACGCCCCCGCCTTGCTCCTCTCAGGCTCTCTGTCTCAGACGGGGCGCCATCATTGACATGGTCTTCCCAAGCTAGCGTGTTCTGACAACTTGCTGGTAATGGGACGCCACCAGCAAATCATTAGCCTCCTCCATCCCCACCACACGCAGCCAGGCTTGGCTTGCTGCTGCCAAATGCCCGACACATGTCAGCTCAGTTTGGAAATTGGATCCAATCTGGAAAATCAGTCGACCGCAGTGGGGATCTGAAGGGAACAGCTGAAACTCCTACCCCGATTCCTGCTGACTGTCCTTCCCCGGGGCTTGAAGGGGACCCAGCACAATGAGGAGGGTTTCAGGCTTGAGAGGCTTCACCCTGGAGAGAAGGCTGAAGGTCAGAGAAGGCAGAACTGAAGGAAGAGAGGGAGCTGGTGTCCTGGGCCAGCCTCGCCTGCACCACCACTCGTCATGTGACCTTGGGCAAGTCATTTGCCTTCCCTGGCAATGTAGAGACCAGATGTGCAGACTGGTGTCAGACAAACACAGGTGGGAATCCAAGCTTGAACACCACCAGATGGATGAACTTGGGTACGTTCTTTAACTTTGAAAAGGCTCAGGTTGTTCATCCATGAAATGGACACAAATAATAGCCTTTATTCATAGGGTGACTTGAGCGTCCCATGAGAAGGCATGCAGTATGTTTGGTACAGTGCCCAGCACGTAGGGAGCACTCCATCAATACAGCCGTGCTTAGTCAGGTGAAGTGCCTCACAGCTGTAATCTCAGCACTTTTGGAGGCTAAGGCAGGAGTATCACCTGAGCCCAGGAGTTCAAGACCAGTCTGGCCAACATGGTGAATCCCCATCTCTACTAAAAATACAAAAATTAGCTGGGTGTGGTTGCACACACCTGTAACCCCAGCTACTCAGGAGGCTGAGGCAAGAGAATCATTTGAACCCCAGAGGTGGTGGTTGCAGTGAGCTCTCTCCACTGCACTCCAGCCTGAACAACAGAGCGAGACTCCATCTCAAAAAAAAAATATTAAAAATTAGCCACGTGTGGTGATGTACATCGGTAGTCCCAGCTATTCAGGAGGCTGAGATAGGAGGATCTTTTGAGCCCTGGAGGCTGAGGCTGCAGTGAGCCATGACCGCACCATTGCACTCCAGCCTGGACAACAAAGCAAGACTGTCTCTAATAATAAATAAAAAGTTAAAAGTTAAAAAAATACAACTATTCTTACCTGTATCACCACCGCTAAATGGACTAGCATATCTACTCCACCTGGCACACCCACTCCAGTGAATCACTCACATAGAGCATGAAATTTGGGACCAGGATCTAGTCGAGTGTGGTCTCAAACACAGTCCGATATAAAATGATTCATTCATTCATTCAACTCCACTTATTGAGTAAATGCAATCAATTGTCACATATCTAGAATAATATGTGGGACCACTGCTTATTGAAGGCTTAATAAAGAGAAGACAAATCAAGATAACTCTGACCCAGCATCTGACCTTGAGGAGTTCTCAAATCTCAGTTTTCCCATCTGTGAAATGGGCACAGAGATTCTGCATTGCCTTTAGGCTTGTTGTACAGATCTAATAGGATAACTAGCATTCCACATGCATTACACATTTATTCCTTCTGGCAACCCCATAGGGTAGGTACAACTTTCATCCCTATTTTATAGGTAAGAAAACTGAGGGCCAGGCACAGTGGCTCATACCTGTAATCCCAGAACTTTGGGAGGCCGAAGCAGGCAGATCACAAGGTCAAGAGATCAAGACCATCCTGGCCAACATGGTGACCATCTCTACTAAAAATACAAAAATTAGCTGGGCATAGTGACATGTGCCTATAGTCCCAGCTACTCAGGAGGCTGAGGCAGGAGAATTGCTTGAACCCAGGATGCGGAGGTTGCAGTGAGCCGAGATCGCGCCACTGCACTCCAGCCTGGCGACAGAGCAAGACTCCGTCTCAAAAAAAAAAAAGAAAAAGAAAACTGAGCCTAAGAAAGGTAGCGTGGTTTTACGAAGGTTAAATCACTGGAAACAGGAGGAGCGGGGAGTCAAACCCGGGCATTCTGGCTCCAGAGCCCATGCTTTTGACACTGCAAGCTGAAGTCAACAATACACAGACGCCAATGTTCCCTTTTCTGGAATTTTTCAGCATCCTTCCAGCCTGGCCTGCCTATTTTGATCAAGTCAGCAGACAAAAAGACTCTGGTGGGTCCTTGTTCCCAAAAGTCTCTGAATACAGCTTATGTTTCCTGATCCAAAGGAGATGGAATCCCAGACACACAGACCTGGGATTAGTTTGCCCACTGAATTGGACACACGTAAACATCTCTTGAGTCTTCAGAAGTCTTGCCCAAAAGAGCTTCCACCCCCTGCAGCCACAAGAGCAGGACCTCAGCATCCCTTTGCATGTCGTGGTTCTCCCTTCTTCCTGATAGAATCATTATTCCTACTCATTCATTCCACCATCTCAGTCGTTGCTTCCTTCCTGCTCCACGATTCCAAGGAGTGCAGAAGAGGGTGCTCTGTTTAAAGGGCCTAGTACACAGATGTCTACTCCCAAGTCACAGGTGACTATCTCAGCCCCCCCCAGGTGGGATGGCACATCCCTGTGCTGGCCCAGGCCATTGCTAAATCCCCAGAACAAAGTACAGGGCTCTAGGAGGCACCAGACAAATAATTGTTACATGCATAAATAAACATCCTACTGGTAGAAGTAGTGGTAACACTAATTATATTGCATATGTATCAGTCACGTGCTGGGTGTTTTGCATACAATATGTCGTCTAATGATTTTTCCCCTTACGGATGAGGAATGTGAGGAGCACAATTGTTCTTCATCCTTCCCCCATGTACAAAATTGGAAGCAAGGAGAGGAATCAGAAACCAAGAAAATATTATCACAACACCAGCAGCACCTATCAATTTTCGAGCATCTGCTACAGGCCAGGCCCTCTACTCCTCATTTGTGATGCATTATCTCCAATCCACACTATAACCCATGGAACACATATTCTTATCCCCATTTTACAAAGGAGGAAACTGACGGTCATGGGATTTAAGTAACTTGCTTCCTTGTAGCAGGGTCAGGATTCAAACCTAGGTCAGCCCAAATCCAAAGTCTGTGTGCTGAACCATGAGGCCAACAGGAACCGGAAGTAATCATTGCCGTGATCATCTTGCTCAGGGTACTTACTCAGGTCACTTTGAGGTGATCAGTACCCAGCATCGCCAGAAAGATAGCCCAGCTCCCACTCTAAAGCTCTGCTGCACCTGCCCTTCCCTTGGTCCCTGACTCCCCCAGCCAAGCCTTTGGTGCTGAGTCTCCATCCTACAGGGACCTCAGGAATGGGCAGGCAGGAGCTCTGTAAGGTGGGAGGAAGCTGATACTCCTCTCTGGAAACCTAAGTCTTACCCGAGGGAGAAAAATAAATAGTCTCTAACAAAGAAGTGGGAAAGAAAGACAAATACACAATTGTCCTTGACAACTGGGTTGGAGAATGCATGGTTGCCAGGGCAACAGCAGAGGAAGTAGGGGTATCAGACAGCGGAAATCACTGCCTGTATCACCTGTGTTGAGAATTGCTGCTCTAGAGTGTAATGGTGTATTAGTCGGGGTTCTCTAGAGGGATAGAACTAATAGGATATATATATACATATACATATACACACACACACACACACACACACACACACATATATATATATATATATA
>NW_016107323.1:5428981-5458328 GCF_001604975.1 Cebus imitator
CACATATATATATATATACACACACACACACACACACACACACATATATATATATATACACACACACACACACACACACACACACACACATATATATATATATACACACACACACACACACACATATATATATATATACACACACATCCTTCATATATATATGAAGGGCAGTGTATTAAGTAGCATTAATTCACATGATCACAAGGTCCCACAATAGGCCATCTGTAAGCTTGGGAGCAAAGAGCTAGTCCGAGTCCCAAAGCTCAGGAACTTGGAGTCTGATGTTCAAGGGCAGGAAGCATCCAGCACAGGGGAAAGACGTAGGCTGGGAGGCTAAGCCAGTTGAGCCTTTTCACATTCTTCTGACTGCTTTATATCCTGGTCGTGCTGGCAGCTGATTAGATGGTGTCCACCCAGATTAAGGGTGGGACTGCCTTTCCCAGCCCACTGACTCAACTGTTACTCTCCTTTGGCAACACCTTCTCAGACACACCCAGGATCAATACTTTGCATCCTGCAATCCAATCAAGTTGACACTAAATATTAACCATCACAAATGGACAGAAACATGTACTTTGGGTATTTATCAAAATGGAAAGATGGTCACAATATTTTAAGTGACTATCATAGATTGAAAAATGTTATAGACAGTTTATTAGTTAGCACTCCTGGAGTAGTTTATTGGTTACCCTCCCAATACCATTCTGCCTCCTTTGATTTGACTCTGTTAAAAAATATGTTCAACTCTGGAGGATGAATTACAATTTGTCTAAACCAGTCATGGCACACCAATTGCCCTCTTCCAGTGACTGGTCTAGAAGTGGGCGTGTTACCCCGATCTGACTGATTAGACATAAGAGAAATCTGCTGAGAGGTTTTCAGAAAGTAATCTTCACATTCTTTTCAATGAAAGATTGGTACGTGCAGAGAAAGTGCCTTTCCTGCTTTGGCTGTCTTCCCTTCCTGGATTTGGATACTGTCTTCTGTGGACATGACTCTCAGAGCTGCAGCAGCCATCTTGTCACCATGAGGCGAATCATTGCCTACACACCAGGGAAGGCAGGACGAAAAGATTTAAGTACCTATGGCTTTGGTGACACCAAACCATCCTAGAACTACCTTCCAGAACAACTTTTCACCAAGCATCTTGGTAAAAAATAAATGTCTTTATGGTTGATTTTTTTTTTTTGAAGACACTTGGCTGCATGTAACAGAAACCCTTTCTATCTAGTTGATTTGGAAAAGGGAGGTTTGCCATAGGATACTTCAATAACTAAGGGTAAGATGTGACTGGGCTGCAGGAATCATCTCCAAAATTCTCTCTCATTGCCCTCCTTCTACTCCCTCACTGCAGACCACTCACCTCAGTTCCTAAGACTGTACTATAATACGGTGTGGCCCACTCCATCTGCCTGCCTGCTTCATTTCAGCCATCAACAAGACTGAGGCTGGAAGCTCTTGGTCTCTATCTCAAGTCCCTAGTTAAAGGACTGTTGAATCCGTGTGGGCCGGGAGCCTGTGCCTGACTTAATCAACCTTAGCCAGGATTGGGCGGTGGTGCCCATGCATGGCTTCCAAGAGCCTGCCAGGAAGGCATAGATGGAAACATGGCCAGTTCCTAAGGTGGGGAGGGGAGTGCTCAGTAGATAAAATGTATTCACTACAAATTCCAGAAGGATTACTTACCAAAATTTGTAAATGATTACTATGTGTGCTTAGATTTTAATCTTTTTTATGCTTCTCTGTGTTTTCTAACTTCCCTACCATAAACATGCAAAAAGAATCAGTAAGATCTGGCCTTGTCAATTGCTAGCTGTGTGACTTCACTTTTCTGAACCTCCATTTCCTCATCTCTAAAAATAAGCATCATCCTCTCTATTTCATCAAGTTTCATGAAGAACTCAAGAGGATAAAGCAGGTCACCGGCTTGATGCACTGTGCATTGGCAAGTATTAGAGGAATCTATTTGGCTTTTCTTTTTTCTTTTTTTTTTAAAGACAGGTTTGTACTTTGTCACCTAGACTGGAGGGCAGTGGCAAGATCTCAGCTCACTGTAACCTCCACCTCCCAGGCTCAAGTGATTCTCCTGCCTCAGCCTCCCAAGTAGCTGGGATGACAGGTGCATGCCACTACCACCAGGATAATTTCTGTATTTTTAGTAGAGATGAAGTTTTACAATGTTGGCCAGGCTGGTCTCAAACTCCTGATCTCAAGTGATCCTCCTGACTTGGCCTCCCAAAGTGCTGGAATTACAGGCATCAGCCACTGTGTCTGGCTGCAGTTTTTCTTTTTCTTTAAAAAAAAAATGGAATCTCACTCTGTTGCCCAGGCTGGAGTGCAATGGGGCAATCATAGCTCACTATAGCCTCAGACTCCTGGGCTCAAGCAATCCGCCTGTCTCAGCCTTCCAAAGTGCTGGGATTACAGGCATGGACCACAACTCCCAGCCTGTGTGTTTAATTTTTATTTTAATAGCTTTGGGGGTACAGGTGGTTTTTGGTTACATGAATAAGTTCCTTGGTGGTGATTTCTGAGATGTTAGTGCACCCATCACCTGAGCAGTGTACACTGTATCCAGTCTGTGTCTTTTTCTCCTCATTCCCCTCCCAACCTTCCTCCTAGAGGCCCCAAAGTCCATTATGTCATTCATATGCCTTTCATCCTCATAGCTGAGCTCCCACTTATAAGTGAGAACATACAGTATTTGTTTTCCATTCCTGAGTTACTTCACTTAGAATAATGGCCTCCAGCTCCATCCCAGTTGCTACAAAAGACATTAGCTTGTTCCTTTTTATGGCTGAGTAGTATTCCATGGGGTACACATACCGTAGTTTCTTTATCCACTCGTTATTTGACGGGAACTTAGGTCAGCTCCATATGTTTGCAATTGTGAGTTGTCTGGCCTGTGTTTTTATTATCTCCCCTACTTAAATGTTAGCTCACAGCAGGTGGGCACCAATCTGTGTGCCCCCCACAGTGCTTATGCTGGGTTGAATAGTGTCCCTGGCAAATTCATGTCCACTGAGAACCTGTGAATGTGACCTTATTTGGAAACAGGGTGTTTGCCAATACACTAAGATGAGGTCATACTAGATTAGAGTAGCCCCTAAATCCAGTGGTTGGTGTCCCTATAAGGAGAGGGATATTCAGAGACACAGACATACAGGGAAATGGCCATGTGAAGACAGAGACAAAAATTACAGTTACACTGCTGTAGGCCAAGGAATGACTTGGGCACCAGAAGCTGGAAGAGACAAGGAAGGATCCTTCCCTAGGTTTGTTCTTCAAGTCTGCAGAGCTGTAAGAGAAACAAATCTCTGCTGCTTTAAAGCACCTAGTTTGTAGTGATTTGTTAGGACTGCCCTAGAAAACTAACACAGTGCTTAACACAGTACCTTGTATGTGGTCCATTCTCAACAAATGTTTGGTGAGTGAGTGAGTGAGTGAGTGAGAGAGAGTGAATTGGGAATGGAGTCTAACTGGGCTTAGCTAAATAGCTGTCCCAATCTCTCTCAGCAACCACAGCAAATGTTCAGTAATCTCTCGTTATCATTCGTTACCGTAATTCACTCATTCATTCATTCACTCAGAATTTCTCATTTATATTTATTAAGTTCCTGCTTTGGGCCAGATACAAAACACTGGGTGGTAATCCCATTTTAACTACAGCAAGAATTTGAGAACTGGTCTCTTTTGCCAGGCCCCAGCTCTCCATGCACCTGGGTTTTGATCGATGGCTCCCCAGAAGCCACCCAACCGTGCTCACGCAATAAAAGGAGAGAAGAAAATTTAATAAGATTCCAAATTGCCTTCCCTTGAATTCAAATTGCTTCATATATTATGTTCATGATAACTACTATAGTTCCTATTTTTTCTCAAGCCCCTTTTTTGTTTCTAATACAAGACAAGTTCTTGTGTTAATGAATTCTAGATTTTCATTTAATAAATGTTGCGTGGGAAGCTTCATTATTTCCAACTTCATCAATCTACTGCAGACACACAAATGCCCCTTTCTAAGTACCTGGGATCAATAGAGCATGATTCTCACGTATGGGGGCCCTGCACGCTGCCACCAAGAAGAATTCGGTAATTGAAAAGACCTTATAAATCAATACGGCCAAATTGAAAACTCCAAGAGAACTTCACATCATTCACTGAGGCGCTTGTTAAGACTTCTCTTTACTTTTAGAGGGAAAAAAACAACACTGGAAAAAAGGTTGAAGGGAGGAAAAAGAAAACAGATGTTTCTGTTTAATCCTAATCCCTCGGCAAAGATGGTAGAACTTCTACTTAGCATGCAGATTTAATTTCACTTTGATTACTTGTCCTGATTAATTTTTTCTTGTCTTTACCTCTATTCAAACATAAGCTCTCTCTATGGCAGATCACCTAATGATGGTTTCTACGTCTTTTCCGGGGAGGCACTGAGAGACAGAATTCCAACACTCACCATAAGGCATGCCATGTAACAGAGGCTCAGTAAACGGGAATTTCCATGGCATCGTATTGAACTAAATGGCCGTTCTTCCAGAGTCTTAGAAGGATGGGGATAAAGCACAGAACCCCTTCCTTTCTGTACCCCCTACGTATTTTGGTTGCCTTACAATTCTCTGCCATGGATACAAGAGCTGAAGAAAATTTTTGTTGAGTTTCCATGATGTCATATGGGTTTGTTTCCCCACCCCCACCCCCTTATTTGCGTCCTGGTTACAGTAAGAAAATCAGCTTTAGAAATCTCCCAACCTGGCCAACATAGTGAGACCCTGTCTCTACAGAAAGAGCCTTTATAGCATGCCCTCTACTGCTCAGCAGCCACAGCAACCTTCTTTCTGGTTCTCAGGCAGCTCCTTCCTCCCTCTGGGCCTTTGCATGTGCTGTTCTCTCTGCCTGGAACACTCTTCCTCCCACCCTTTGACTTACTGAGCCCTACTTATCCTTTGGGTGTCTGCCTCACTGTCTCCTCCTTGAAAAACCTTTCCCTGACCCCACAGGGAAATGAAAAAGCAGTGTAAGTGGATGCATAGAAGAAGGCTGGGAAGCCCGGCACAGTGGCTTACATCTGTAATCTCAGCACTCTGTGGGCAGATCACAAGGTCAGGAGTTCAAGATCAGCCTGGCCAATATGGTAAAACCCCATCTCTACTAAAAATACAAAAAAATTAGCCAGGGGTAGTGGTGCACACCCGTAGTCCCAGCTACTTGGGAGGCTGAGGCAGAAGAATCACCTGAACCCAGGAGACAGATGTTACAGTGAGCCAAGATCATGCCACTGCACTCCAGCCTGGCAACAAAGCGAGACTCCATCTCAGAAAAAGAAGGAAGAAAGGAAGGAAGGAAGGGAGGGAGGAAGGAAGAGCAAGGCTGAAATACTATACAGCAAAAGGATGGAAAAAACGATCTTATCTAGGATTATGGGTTGTATTAGTCAGTGTTCACCAGAGAAATTATATACATATATACACACAGACATACAGAGAGAGAGGTAGAGAGAGAGAAAGGGAATCAGGAATTGGCTCATGCAGTTATGAAAGCTGTGAAGTCCTCAGACCTGCAACTGGCAAGCTGGAAACCCGAGAGAGCTGATGGTGTAGTTCCAGTCTGAGTCCAAAGGCTTGAGAACCAAGAAAGCTGACAGTGTAGGTTCCAGTCTGAGGACAAGAGAAGACAGATGTCCCAGTTCAAGTAGTGCAGAAGGAGAAGTTTCCTCTTACTCAGTAGCTGTATTCTGTTTAGGCCCCCAACTTACTGGGCCAGGCCCACTCACATCAGGGAAGAAAATCAGCTTTACTCAGCCTATAGATTCAAAGATTAATCTTATACAGAAACACGGTCACAGACACACCCAGAATAATCCTTTACCGTATTTCTGGGCACCCAGTGACTCAGTCAAATGGACACACAAAATCAATCACGACATGGATCATTTTAATATCCTTTTGGTTGCCTCTATTTTCTAACTTTCCAGTAATGAATAACGGGCATGCATTACTTCTTTAATCATAAAAATAAGTCACTTTGTTTCTTTAACAAGTTTTTGTCTTAATTTGTCCGCCATTGTGTGACAATGCTGACTGGTAAGTGGTCTGTGCTTGTCTACAAGACGAAGATACACATTCAGCAAGAAAAATATTGGCCTTTAGGGACTTCAGTTTATTCGATTGCGAGGGGGTCAAAAAGACGGAGCTGCATATTGAAAGCTTACATTCAAGTCCCAGTTCTACCACTTACCTTTCCTAAGTCTCAGTTTCCTCCGCAATAAGGATGAGGATAATAAATTTACCTTATGAACCAAAAGTAAAATATTAAGCCCCACAACTGACTGAACAGACCCCCTCTTGACCAAGAAGACCCTGGAGAAACCTGAAACACAGAATGCCTGGCCATGATAGGAAGAAAAATCAGACACACCTCATTTGTTTCAACCCCTCCCTTTCAGAGTTTAGGCATCACTGACCGGCACCAATAGAGATCATAATATCAGAGGCGTTTGAACCAGAGCTACTCCATTTTGAATAGGGACTGGGCAAAAGAAGGCTGAGACCTACTGGGCTGCATTCCCAGACGGTTAGGCATTCTAAGTCACAGGATGAGACAGGAGGTTGGCACAAGATATAGATCCTAAAGCCCTGGCTAATAAAACGGGTTGCCATAACGAAGCCAGCTATAAACCCAGCAAAATCAAGATGGCGATGAGCATGTCCTCTGGTCATCACTACTGCTACACTCCTACCATGATAGTTTGCAAATGTCATGGCAACCTCAAAAAGTTACCCTGTGGCATCTAAAAAGGGGAGGCATGAATAACCCACAACTTGTTTAGCATATGATCAAGAAATAACCATAAAAATGGACAACCAGTAGCCCACAGGGCTGCTCTGCCTAAGATGTAGCCATTCCTTTATTTTTTTCTTAATAAACTTGCTTTCACTTTATGGACTTGTGCCCAATTCTTTCCTGTGCCAGATCCAAGAACCCTCTCTTGGGATCTGCATCAGGGCCCCTTTCCAGTAAAAAACTGACAAAATAGACTCTTTGTGGCAATAGGATACCAAATTCCAACCTGAATGTGGTATAATATCATAAGACAGCAAACCTTGAAGAAAATCAAAACATTTTACCCCAAAATACGTTTCTTTGATATGTTGTTTTGTTTTGTTTTTAGACGGAGTCTCACTCTGTCGCCCAGGCTGGAGTGCAGTGGCACTATCTGGGCTCACTGCAAACTCTGCCTCCCAGGCTCAAGTGATTCTTGTGCCTCAGCCTCCTGAGTATCTGGGATTACAGGTCTGCGCCACCACACCCGACTAACTTTTGTATTTTTTTTAGTACAGATGGGGTTTTGCCATGTTGGCCAGGCTGGTCTTGAACTCCTGACCTCAAGTGATCCGCCCGCCTAGGCCCCAAAGTGGTAGGATAACAGGAGTGAGCCACCACACCCGGCCTGTTTCTTTGACATATTTTGAAATGGCCCTGCAAAGCCATATCTTGTGGGGGAAATTTGCATCTGTAGAGAATCTACAGATTCCTTTTTCCAGCCTTTCCTGGATCTACCAGAGATTAACTAAGAGTCTGACACCTTTAAAGTCCAAGAAGAGACATTTACCACCTACTCTCTCCAAAGGCTGCTACCCTGAGGCTTCATCTGCCTAACAAGAACCTTGGCTTCCACAATCCCCCTTATCTTAAGCATCTCTTTCTAGTGGCATCAAATCTTCAGACAAGGCTTAACTCTTTCAACCAATTGCCAATCAAAAAACCTCAGAATTGGCTGTGGGTAGTGGCTCATGCTTGTTCCCAGCAATTTGGGAAGACGAGGCAGGCGGATCCCTGAGGTCAGAAGTTCAAGACCAGCCTGGCCAACATGGTGAAACACTGTCTCTACTTAAAAAAAATGCAAAAATTATCTGCGCATGGTGGCAAGTGCTTGTAATCCCAGCTACTCAGTAAGCTGAGGGAAGAGAATTGTTTGAACCCGGGAGACGGAGGTTGCAGTGAGTAGAAATCGCACCATTGCACTTCAACCTGGGTGACAGGAGTGAAAATCCACCTCAAAAAAAAAAGACAAAAGAAAAAAGAAAATCTCAGAATCTATCTGTGACCTGTAAGTCCCCATTTCATCCCACCTTTCAGGCCGAACCAATGTATCCCTTCCATGTATTGATTTATGTCTTTGCCAATAGCTCCTGCCTCCCTAAAATGTATAAAACCAAACTACAACCCAGCCTCCTTGGGCACACATTCTCAGGACCTCTTGAGACTGTT
This sequence comes from Cebus imitator, assembly GCF_001604975.1. Lineage (NCBI taxonomy): Eukaryota > Metazoa > Chordata > Mammalia > Primates > Cebidae > Cebus > Cebus imitator. The sequence goes on from NW_016107323.1 coordinate 5,437,244, forward strand.
CCCTGGACTGTGGTTACTCATGTTGGCTCAGAATAAACCTCTTTACATATTTCACAGAGTTTGGTTTTCTCAGTAACAACCTCGCAGGTGGTCTATGTGAAATGAAGTAATATACATCCAGATGCATCTTTAGGCTGTACAGGGCTAGTCCAACATTACCTTGAGGTGGGAGGCAGCATTTGCAATGTTTAAGAGGGAGCCAGATGGCAGGAGTTGGAGTCTTAGGCAGCTGTGTGTTCTTAATCAAAGCAATTCAACTATCTGAACAATCAAAGCAATTCAATTATCTGAACCTTGGCTTCCACATTTATAAAGGGGGATAACACTAGAACCAACTTCACAGGGTTGTTGTGGGGTATACATAAGGTCATACATTTCAGGTCTTCAGCACTGTGCCTAGCACATGTGTATTTTGTATTTTAATTATTGATTCCACCATCTCCCCACTCACATACACATACACCTTACATATTTCACAGAGTTTGGTTTTCCCAGTCGCAACCTCACAGGTGGTCTATGTGAAATGAAGTAATATACATCCAGATGCATCTTTAGGCTGCACAGGGTTAGTCCAATGTTATCTTGAGGTGGGAGGCAGCATTTGCAATGTTTAAGAGGGAAAAAGACAGCAGGAGTTGCACATCCTGACTAATCCTAACTTGCACATCTCTATTTGGCTTTAATTGCAATCACCATTAATTCAAGATGTTCCTGGGGTCCCAAGAAGCCCTTCATTGCCCTCAACACCCTTACCCCATTCTCTCTGACAAACCCACTGGTAGCCAGTCCCCCAGCGAAATCTCAGATGTGAGAGGCCCAGAACACCACCACCTCCTAAAAGTGATCAAAGCCATCTTCCTAATTTCCTTAAACACAGCGTTGAAAGGAAAGCAGTGAGTGGCTTAAAGCCAGGGTTTCGGTTATGCTAATTACACCCTTGAAGAGCCCAGCCCTGAGGCCTCACAGCTTGGAAGGAATTCTGGCAGCTGCATTCACTTGGAAAAGAAAGGAAATGTGGAATCTAAGAGTGGCAGGAAGTGGGATAGTGGGTGGATTCAAGAAAAAGGAAGTTGTTTGAAAGTTGAAAACAAGGAAATTCATTCACAATAAAACAACAAAACAGTATCTTTTCACCAATCAGATTAGCAAAAACAAAACACTGGCCATTGCCCTGTCTTAAAAAGGCAGAGAGTAACTGGAGCTTAAACTCAACACAATGACAAGGCACAGCTTTTTCCAAGGGCAATGGCAGATTCCATCAAACTCGAAAACCTGCGTAAACTTCTACCCTATCCACTCTGTTCCTGGGGCCCATCGTTCCTACAGACACACATGTGCACAAATACACATGGAGAAGAGGGCACTTGAAACAAACACAAAAAGATGGAAACAAGTAAATGCCCATCAACAAGGGAACGGATAATATTCTGTTGGAATATTAAATATCTCTTTTTAAAAATGAGGATTTCCTTGTGTGCACAAGATCCATTTATAATACGATAAGTCTTCTTAAAAAGAAAGAAAATGGTCTTGGGAAAAAAAAAAAAATCAGAATCATAAATCCTGAACGTGAACCTTAGACTTTTAACACACTTCCAGTGGCCCAGGCTTCCAAATGTGTTTCTAATGTAGTTGTTTCCTGTACCTCAGGTATCCGGAGAGCAAAGACTATGGGAAATGCTGATGTCACTCAATACTGGCCAAAGATGAAAATGAGTTCATGTCCTTAACCACCTTTAAACTAGGCCTTATTTACTTGCCAGGAATTTATGCTGCAGCAGCGCCCAGATGCCAAAGGAACACATATTAGCCATAATTCCTTCATATATCAACAACCTTGGTGATGTTACAGGAAAGGGGTCCCGACCCAGACCCCAAGAGAGGGTTCCTGGCTCCCAGGGTAGACAACTTTGTTATGGGAAAGGGGTACTGATTGAGACCCCAAGAGAAGATTCTTGGATCTTGCATAAGAAAGAATTCAGGATGCATCCACAGATTAAAGTGAAAGCAAGTTTACTAGGAAAGTAAAGGAGCAAAAGAATGACTAACCCATAGGCAGAGCCCCAGGGCTGCTGGTTGCCCATTTTTAAGGTTATTTCTTGATGAGACACTAAATACAGGGTGGATTATTCATGTATCCCCTTTTTAGACCACGTAGGGTAACTTCCTGATGTTGCCATGGCATTTGTAAACTGTCATGGCGTTGGTGGGAGTGTAGCAGTGAGGACAACCAGAGGTCACTCTCGTTGCCATCTTGGTTTTGGTGGGTTTTAGCCAACTTCTTTATCGCAAACTGTTTTATCAGCAAGGTCTTTATGGCTTGTATCTTATGCTGACCTCCTATCTCATCCTGTGATTTAGAATGTCTAACCATCTGGGAATGCAGCCCAATAGTTTTCAGCCTCATTTTACCCAGCTCCTATTCAAGATGGAGTTGTTCTAGTTCACACGCCTCTGACAGTCAGAAGATCTCTGGCAGAGCTGGACCTAAAGAACAGTGTCTAGAATTGTGTGTATATGCAGCCCATAACCTGGTGTTCACCAAAGGGACCAGTCAAAAATTTCCAGTATATCTGAAGCTGCTGAAAACCACATATGTGTACAGTATATGCAAGATAAATATTTATAGTAAATGTATGTACCTTCAGTTCTGAATAATGTACTGCATTTCAATGACGGTTTATTGAGTATTTAGAAATGACACTGGATACATAAAATGGAAAATATCCCAGAGAAACAATGGTTTTCACAAGGCCTCCCACTTTCTTATCCAGAACAGCTTGTATTCTTTTAGGAATAAAATTTTAAAGACATTGTTATGTAAGTTCAAGAAATGGCCTTTTCCACACCAGGGCTATGAGCTAGTCTGCTTATAAACCACTCCAGGTGTGTCCACTTCTTTTGGATCTTTTTGAACATCTCACATTTCAATTAAAGGTAGTTTATACCCCAAATAAACACCTTTGTTATGTTAAAAATAAAAAGAGAAAGGAAATGCAAAACTGCATACAGGCATATGTACATGTGTGCAAATGCATAGGAAAAAAACCTACAAGGATACACTCCAAACTGTTAAAAAGTGGGCACCTCTGGAAAGCGAAGAAGTAGAACTTGAACTTCATATTCTATGCAAAAAAGGAAAAAATCTAAGAGGAAAAAAGCAAAAAAGAATATTTGAGGACTATGTTTTCTCAATTTAAAAACCTTCTCCTTCCAACACCATCTTCCATCCTTGTCATTCTCCGTTTTTGTTTTTGTTTTTTTTTTTTGAGATGGAATCTGGCTCTGTCACCCAGGTTTGACTGTAATAGCATAATCTTGGCTTACTGCAACCTCTGCCTCCCAGATTCAAGGAATTCTCCTGCCTCAGCCTCCCAAGTAGCTGGGATTACAGGCGTGTGCCACCACGCCTGACTAGTTTTTGTATTTTTAGTAGAGACGGGTTTTCACCATGTTGACAAGGCTGGTCTTGAACTCCTGACCTCAAATGATTCACCCACCTTGGCTTCCCAAAGTGCTGGGATTATAGGTGTGAGCCACGGCGCCCAGCCCATCCCTGTCATTCTTAGTAATAGGATAGATTTAGGTCCTGATTTTAGCTATTCAGAAAGCTTTTAGATTTATGCCTTGTAGACTTCTCTGGCAACTCCCCAAGCCTGCATCAGCTTAGCATCCAATCCATTAAGGCCTCCCCATGGGGCTGAGATCCCTGTCACAGGGTACCCTAAATGCAGAGAAGGTCTAGGCAAAAGTTACACATGACATAGTTATGGTCTTGCATGATCTTTCACTTTTGTCTCTTTGTAAACTTTATTTTGTTTCCCTTGGCACATTCTCTTCCCTTCTGGATATTTTTGCAATGGATATTGTAGTCTTTAAGACTTTCTTGATTGCATGTCAGAGAGACTGAATTAGCAAAAGGTAGAATTCATTATAAGCATTCAATAAATGTTTGCTCTTGCTGCTGCCCAGCCGTTGTTATTGAAGGCAGGATTTGGCTGGGTTTTGGAAATAGCTGGATCCAGGAATTTGTATATTCTCAAGAAATTTATTAATCTCTATCTGCTGCTTCTCTCTGTTCCTGTTTCAGTAAAGTCCCTTTCACTTGTGAGACTCAAGTCAAACCAACTTTAGCAAAAAACAGTGGGGAGGAAATACTTATTGGCTCGAATAACTGAAAACCCCAGAGGCTAGCTTCAGAAACCACTTCATATAGGTACTAAAACAATGTAAATTACATAATCACCCAGGAAGCGAGGGCGTGCAGCCAGATCTATCGACTCTACATGAACTCAGAGTGGGAAAAGAGTCATCCCTGCAAAGGGCAATCTGGGTTTTATCACCAAAAATGGAGAAATAACACACACACCCCAGTCTTCTCTCTCCCACTCTCCCTCTCTCATTTTGCCCCTCTCTTGTTCAGAAACTGGCTTCTTCTGGCACTCTTATCTTTATGTTGGGAAATAATAGCTGCCAAGAGATCCCAAATCCCAAATTAGCCCAACTCTCTCAATTTCAAGCCCAAAAGACTCAGCGAAGGACCTTGTATCAATCATCTACTGCTGCGCAATGAATTATCCAGGAAAAGAAAGGCTTAAAACAACAGCATTTATGATCTCACTTTGTATCTTGCAGGTCAGGAATCCAGGGGAAGCTTAGCTGGGTGGTTATGGCTCAGTGTCTCCCATGCCAGAAATCATCTTGTGAAAAAAATAGAATTACACGACCCCAAACTCACCACACCAAAGGGAAAGCTAAGCTCAGGAACTGAGCCACCAATACCGTCTTCTTTTTGTTACCAAACAGTCAACTGTAATTTCACAACCCAAATTGTGACCTCATTTCCTCTACTCCCTCTTTTGATGTTCATTTTATGTAAAATGTAGATTCACTGAGAGGGAGATAATACATAATAGACTTTTTCCTCTACTCCCTCTTTTCACATGCAGAATGTAGATTGATTGATTTTTTTGAGACAGGAGTCTCACTTTGTTGCCCAGGCTGGAGTACAGTGGCACAATCTTGGCTCACTGCAACCTCCACCTCCAAGGTTCAAGCAATTCTCCTGCCTCAGCCTCCTGAGAAGGTGGGATTACAGGCACGCGCCACCACACCCAGATAACCCCATTTTTAGTAGAGATGGGGTTTAGTAGAGACCATGTCAGCCAGGCTGGTCTCAAACTCCCAGCCTCAAGTGATCCACCTGCCTCGACCTCCCAAAGTGCTGGGATTACAGGTGTGAGCCACTGTGCCCCACCTAAAATTTAGATGTATTGAGGCTAATCAGAGCCTCACAAGAATGTAACCATCTACCTTACTGCATATCCCCCTTCCTTCCACCCCCTTTCCCCTCTTGCCTTTTCTCCTTTAAATAGCAGAGTGCACAAAGCCCTCTTTGGAGAAAAGCAGAGATCACAGATGCTCCTGCAATTTGTGTTTTTCCTGGGTGCATCCTCAACCTTGGCTAAATAAACCTCTAATGGCCTCAGTCACTTTTTGGTTAACAATCTGAAAGCTGTTAACTGGGGCTGGAAAATCCATTTCAAAAAGAAGTCACTCACATGGCTGGAAAGCTCATGCTGGCAACAGCAAATTCTCTCCATGTGGGCCTCTCCACAGGAGGCTGGAGCCTCTGCACAACAGGGCAGGTGGCTTCACCTGAAGGGAGTGAGCTAAGAGAGAGAACATTGCCTGAAACAGATTTGGGTTGAAAATAAATAAATAAATATTTAAATATTGTTAGAGACAAAATGCTTGTTTCCAGATACTACAAGAAAAAATAAGCATTCAGACAAAAAGTTATCTCAGCAAGGCAAGTTTACTTTCTGCAGAAAGGGTGCTCCCATTAGCCATCTTGCCACGAAAGTACAATGAACAAAGGAAAGGCAGGCATATTTATTCCTTACACATTGGGTCCTTACGGCTGTGTCCAATCTCCATTGGTTGGTGCCAGACCTCACAATCTAAACTAAAACCCAATTGGCTAACAACTTAAAACTTCTCTAAATAGGTAAAGGCAATGGAGAACAAATGAAAAGAGGAAGTTCCAATAAGGAAGAGGCATAGGCTGCAAGCTGGGACATGCCTTTGAGTACATCCAGCACAGATATCTTGGTTAAAGTACAAGGACACAGAATGTACTTACTCCCTTATGTCTAACAGCTACATAGGATAGGGCTTAACAAAGAGTTATTAGCAAAAAGCAAGAAGGCTTTGAAGAAAGTTAGTCTTTAAAACAAATTTTTATTTCTAACATTTATAATTACTATTCTTAAACAAGAAGGGAAACTGAACATTCACTTTCTACAATTTTTTTTTAAAAGATAGAAAACATCTGGCAGAAACTATCCTTTTTATGATCAGCCTCAGACATCACATACCATTTTATTAATTTAAAGCAAGTCTCTAAGTTCAGCCCACATTTAATGAAAGGGAGAGCTTCACCTTTTGAAGGAGGGAGTATCAAAGAACCTGTGAATATGTTACAGGACCCCACCACTTACCCAAAGTCAGTGGTTTCCCCACTATAGTTGCTTCTGTGGACACCAGAAATAGTTTACAGGAAAGTGGTCCCAACACAGACCCCAAGAAAGAGTTCTTGAATCTCACACAAAAAAGAATTCAGGGCGAGTCTGCAGTGCAAAGTAAAAGCATGTTTATTAAGAAAATTAAGTGAGGCCAGGTGCAGTGGCTCACACCTGTAATCCCAGCACTTTGGGAGACCAAGGCAGACAGATCACCTGAGGTCGGAAGTTCAAGATCAGCCTGGCTAACATGGTGAAACCCCATTTCTACTAAATATGCAAAATTACCTGTGTGTGGTTGGTGCACACTTGTAATCCCAGCTACTCGGGAGGCTGAGGCAGGAGAATCGCTTGAACCCAGGAGGTGGAGGTTGTAGTGAGCTGGGATTGTGCCACTGCACTCCATCCTGGGTGACAGAGTGAGACTCCATCTCAAAAAAAAAAAGAAGGTAAGTAAGTAAAGTAGTGAAAGAACAGCCACTCCATAGACAAAGTAGGACATTCCCAAAAGTAAGAGGAGGCACACATCAACCCTGGGTACAATGTTTGTATGTATGGGAGGTGTGCTCTGTGACAAGGGCGTGTGATAAAGGAATAATTTTCTTAATTACCATATTTTGCAAGAATTGATATTATCTTTAAAGCAAAATTAGGAATGCCTTTGTTCTCCAGATACAGGATATATGGACACTCCCAAGTCTGGGTCTACTTAGTAAACATTAATTTGTTCCCTTAACCGTAAACATCTAGAGGCCAGGAGTGCCTCTTTCTGAGAATGCAGCCCAGCCAGTCCCAGCCTCATTTTCCCAGCCCTCACTCCAAATGGAGTCGCTCTGATTCAAACGCCTCTGACAGATATATTTTTAAACCAGCACAGGACTAGTCTTTCTTGGGTCAAATTTTTCCCTTTAAACCAATCAACTGTGACCAGAGGCAGGGTTATACTATAACTATGGCTGCTCCCTCTACACTTTTGCAGATTTGGGTGGAAAAAAAGATTTTTAGAAAGGGGGATGTACAGACAAGAGAAAAAGAACCCTTTTCCTCCAGCTCCAGAAAGAAAAATCCCAGAGAAGGATTCTGATGGGCTCAGCTCAGGTCATATGTCTCTTCCAAGAGCCATCAATCACTGCGGTCAAGGGGCAGGATGTAATGCTGAAATATGAGGTGCAGGAGGGGATCTAGGTGGTCACTCATGATTGTCTCCACTGTGTGACTTTAAACCATGCCACTTAATCTTTTTGTCTTAGTCTCAACGTCGGCTAAATAGAGATTAGAAAGCCTGTGCATAGAGTGGTTATGACTATTAACTTAGATGATATCTGTGAAGCACAATGTCTAGCTACATAGAAACCTATTAAGATTCTTAAGTACTTAAAACTCATCTCAAAATGGCATTTAATTTATTAATTTATTAATTTATTATTTTTTGAGAAGCAGCTCCCTCTGTCACCCAGGCTGGAATGCAGTGATGCAATCTCAACGCACTGCAATCTCTGCCTCCCAGGTTCAAGCCATTCTCCTGCCTCAGTCTCCGGAGTAGCTGGAACTACAGGTGCCTGCCACCATACCCAGCTAATTTTTTTTTTTTTTTTTGAGATGGAGTTTCGCTCTTGTTGCCCAAGCTGGAGTGTGATGGTGCAATCCCGGCTCACCACAACCTCTGTGTCCCAGGTTCAAGTGATTCTCCTACCTCAGCCTCCCGAGTAGCTGGAATTATAGGCATCTGCCACCACACCCAGCTAATTTTGTATTTTTAGCAAAGACAAGGCTTCTCTATGTTGGTCAGGCTTGTTTCGAACTCCCAACCTCAAGTGATCTGTCCACCTCGGTCTCCCAAAGTGCTGGGATTACAGGCATAAGCTACTTGACCTGCTGTATTTTTAGTAGAGACAGGGTTTCACCACGTTGCCCAGGCAGATCTTGAACTCCTGACCTCAAGTGATCCACCCACATCAACTTCCCAAAGTGCTGGGATTACAGGCATGAGTCACTGCACCCAGCCACAGATAGGCATTTTTTTAAAAAGTAATTTACAATTGGAAAGCCTCAGGGCTCACTCTTCATCTCTAATTCTCATAACCCTTACTTTCTCATTGTGGCTGACTTAATCCACAAGCAGGCTTTCCTCGTGAGAAAGAAATAGCTGCAGTAGCTCCAGGTCTCATGTTTGAAACCCATGGAATCTACAAACATGAATTTTCTTTCTGCCTACTCACAAGGAAGAGTCTTGACATTCACTCAGTCTGGCTGACTTCAGTCACCTGTCCACCTCTCAATCAATCACTCTGTCCAGTGGAGGGAGGATGGGGGGCAGAGAAATGGTATGCTTATTGACTTAATCCAATCACAATCCACCCCGATGACAGAGGATGGAGTCAATCTCTTAGGAGCACAAGGGATACAAGAGAGGGATGATATGAAAATCAGGTCCTATAAGGAAAGAGAGTGGGTGCTGTAGGCCAGGGTCAGCTGGCCTGCCAACCCCAGCCTTCTATTGTAAATAAAGTTTTATTGGAACACAGCCACAGTCATTCATCTATATATTGTCTATGGCTGCTTTTGTGGTACAACGACATGATTAAATAGTTGCAACAGAAACCATATGGCTTGCAAAGCCAAAAATGTTTACTATCGGGGCCTTTACAGAAAGGTTACAGATCCCTGCATGCAGGCAAACATACAATTTCCACTGCAATCACATTCCAAACACATTTCTTTCCCTCCTCCGTCCTTCTCTGTTGAGAGACATCACGACAAGTCAGCAGAGCAGGCATCTGTCGGCAGAAGAATCCCCCCAGGGTCCATCAGCTCCAATCCCATTGCCAGTGAGTAAACACACAGCCTGTGGAATTCACATCAGGCAGAGGACTGGTTTGAGAAGAGCTTTCACGGCTGCTGGAGTGTACGGGCTCTGTCTCCATTACCCATCACAGAACTTCACCATTCAAAGATCAATGACGTGCAGCCTAGATGATGCTGGCAAGTCAGGGGCTGCGGATCCCGATTTTTCCTCCATGATAAATGGGGAGCAATCTCCAGGAGCTCTAGCCTGGAAGACAGCCCTAGTTAAATTACTTTATAGCCCAGCTGAGAGATGGCCAGCTTGGAGGAGATGTACTCAAGCAGCATGCTAACTAGACTCAGCATCAGCACACAGACCCTTCCTCAGGGCAGCACACTCCTCCCTCCTCTTTCCCACCAAAGAGCAGAAGAACTGTGCCCTGGCATTGGCCTATGGAAGCTGCTCTTTCTGACATTTCCATAGTAAATAAGATCAGGGGTCTGTGTAGTTTCCACCCACTTCACATGAGCACGTCCGAGACCACAGCTTTCAAGCTTGCCAAGTGGCAGAGAACTTGTACATCATGGAGTCCTTACAGATGCTCAAAATGCTGGTATATCATGCTTACAAGAAATCTCTAGTGCAGTGACTAAGTGCATAGGCATTAGAGATAGGCAGAATGAGATTTAGATCCCAGCTCCACAACCTACCATGGGCAAGTGTCCTAGTTCATGATCCCTCAGAAACTTACTTTAAGACAAGGGTTCGAGGCCGGGCGCGGTGGCTCAAGCCTGTAATCCCAGCACTTTGGGAGGCCGAGGCGGGTGGATCACGAGGTCAAGAGATCGAGACCATCCTGGTCAACATGGTGAAACCCCGTCTCTACTAAAAATACAAAAAATTAGCTTGGCATGGTGGTGCGTGCCTGTAATCCCAGCTACTCAGGAGGCTGAGGCAGGAGAATTTCCTGAACCCAGGAGGCGGAGGTTGCGGTGAGCCGAGATCGCGCCATTGCACTCCAGCCTGGGTAACAAGAGCGAAACTCCGTCTCAAAAAAAAAAAAAAAAGACAAGGGTTCGAGTGCACATCGTTGATTTAGAAAGTGACCTCAGGAGGCACCACAGGGGAGTGGGGAAGAGGAGGAACCAATGAAGGGTGTGTATCAAGGAGCTATCACTGGAGCTGAATTCTGCTGGAGAACCAATGTTAAACACTGCCTCACTGGTAACTCACCCAAGCAGCAAGGGAGCTGGGGTATGAATACTCCAATACCTATATGTTATTTGAGGGATGCTGCCAGAGGCATTAACCCCATGGCACTTCTGGCCTACTATGTATGGGGGATCTGGTGGCCAAAGAGAGCCCTTGGGCAAAGAGCTGCCAATGCTAGGAGATGGAAGTCCTGCCCATGGACTCCAAAATGGTAAAATTCAAGGGGGTAGTGGTGGAGCTTGAAGGGGCATCAACAGCATATGCTACAGCATGCAACCTAATCTCTCTAAGACTCAAGTTTCCTCATCTACAAAATGTAAATTATTGTAGCAAATAATATCTAATATCATGAGGTTGCTTTGAAGAATAAAGTCAATACTGCAAGTTAAAATATTTAGCAATGTGGCACTAGTAAACATTTAATAAATAATAACTATGTTTACAAGACACCACCTGCAAAATGAAATGTGTAATAATAAATGCCATGCTTATTTTTTAATCAACTCTGAGCCCCCAACCTATGGAGTTGGCAAGAAATCAATCTCCCTGTTTTGAGGTGGTCCTTCCCCCTCCCTGAGGTCACATTAGAATCTGAGAGGTTTAACTTGGGGCCAAGAAATAAAGGATAAACTCTTGGTTTTCAGTTCCCCATGACCTCACTGGTGGATTTATCATCCAACTCTGCAGAATCCATTGAGTTTGGTCACAGGAAACTTTGTGGAGGCTGGGGGCCCAGGACCAATGGTCCAGCGTCTTACAGCGCACCCCCACCATTCCACACTTCCCTGTCCTGACCACAGTGGGGGTCCAGCCACTTCCCCAGGATCCCATAAGAGAGTAGATTGAGGCTCTGCAGAGCTCCCACCCCTCTGGTGTTGAGGGATCTCCCTCCTCGCTCATTGTTTCTGCCTCTTCCCAACTCCTCAAAGTCATTCATCTCCCTATCTTTTGAGCCATAAGCCAAGGGCTGCAAGCTGAAGGGCGAACAGAATGGCTCAAGTTCCCTGAGATTATGGAGTCCCTTCTTGGAACTGGGCTCTGCAGATCCTGGCTGCCAGCATTACCTAGGATGCACATCTTTGAATGGTAACACTCTGTGATGGGTAACGGAGTCAGAGCCTGTGCACTCCTGCAGCAGCCCCAAAAGCTCTCATCTACCAGTCCTCTGTCTGATGTGAATCCATAGACTTCATATTTATGTCATTGGCTATGGAACAGATTTTGATGGACCCTGGGAGAATTCTACTGCCTGCAGACAACTACTCTTCTAGTATGTTGTGATGTTCTAACAAGAGAGAAAAGGAAAGAGTGAAAGAAACATTTACGGAGTACCACTTATAGCAGACACTGGATGACCACCATCTACCCAGCACTCCTCCTTCCCCTTATTAACAGTATGCAGTAGAGGAGAATTTACAAAGAACTTCCATCCATTCTGAGTCTTTTCTTGTAACAAAATAGAACACAAATTAATGGTGTTGCAATGAATTATCCTGTCTTATAAAATTTTGTGCTAAATCAACTATCATATCAAATTCTAATATAAGCTAGTAGCAAGAACCAGTGATCTAATGAGAAAAGGATGGAAGAAAAAGCCAAAACCATAAATTCTATTCATTCAGGGTTTTGTTGAGGTTTTTATTCCATGAATTACAAAGAAACAAGCTAATTTCTTTAGAGAAGAGTGTCTGGTATACAGTAAGCAGAGAAGATGTTCCATTCTAAAGGCACACTCATGCTTTGAGAAACAGAGATTATGTTAGTTTGCTAGGAGTGGCCAGATGTCTGGCTTTTCAAAATGAGCACAACAATTCCTTTCCCCAAGGGGATGAGACAGTGACCCAGGAAAATATAACCTTGCCTTATCCCCAGCAAAGGTATCAAATGCGTGGAAATTTAACACAAATAATTTGCTGCTCTTTGGGGCTTTCACATGATTTTTATCCACATGATTTTTACCTCAGTTGTTACTATGCAAAACTGAACATTTCAGAAACTTAAATCAAACTGACTTAAGCCGAAAGGGGGATTCACTGGCTGGTATAACTTGAAAGTTCTGGTGTAGCTTGATCCAAGTGCTCAAAAGACAGAATCAAGATTTGGTCCGTCTCTACTTTTTGTCTCTGCGTTGGCGTCACTCTCGGGTAGATGTTTTCCCCAGCATAACAAAACAACTGACAACAGCTCCTGGCTTACATCCCACCAGCTCAGACCCTCAGCAAAAGAAAAATGCATCTTTTTCAGGATATCTCTCACAAGTCCTGGAATTCACTCTGATTGGATCGGCAGGGGTCATGTGCCTTTCCCGAAACTTGTTGTGGCTTGGGATGCAATAAGTCCTCTGGCTGGCCAAAGCTAAAATCATCAGAGGCGTGTGAACCAGAGCAACTCCATCTTAAATAGGACCTGGGTAAAATGAGGCTGAAATCTACTGGGCTGCATTCCCAGATGGTTAAGGCATTCTTAGTCACAGGATGAGACAGGAGGTCAGCGCAAGATACAGGTCATAAAGTCCTGGTTGATAAAACAGTTTGCAGTAAAGAAGTCGGTAAAACTCACCAAAACCAAGATGGTGACGAGAGTGACCTCCGGTCGTCCTCACTGCTACACGCCCACCAGCACCATGACAGTTTACAAATGCCATGGCAACCTCAGGAAGTTACTCTATGTGGTTTAAAAAGGGGAGGCATGAATAATCCACCCTTTGTTTAGCATATCTTCAAGAAGTAACCATAAAAATGGGCAACCAGCAGCCCTCAGGGCAGCTCTGTCTATGAGGTAGCCATTCTTTTGTTCCTTTACTTTCCTAGTAAAATCGCTTTCACTTTATGGACTTACCCTGAATTCTTTCTTATGTGCCATCCAAGAATCCTCTCGGGGGGTCTCAATCGGTACCCCTTTCCTGTAACAAAATTGCCTACCCAGGGAGCCAGGAATGGGACTAATTTAAACCACATTAACTCAGAGGTTGGGAAAGCTAGCTCAGTACATCAGATAGATGTTACCAGAAGAAGAGCCAAACACAATTGATCATCTGATTTTCAAATTGACCCCCAACATGATCATTTGGGTTTTTTTACTTTTTTTTTTAATCTCAAAGTTATACACACACATTATAATAATTACCTCCATTATACAGACTAAGAAACCAAGGCTCAGAAGAACCAACACCCAAGGTCTCCTAATCAAACAAGGAAGAGCTGGGACGTAAACCCTCAGTCTATGTGACCCCAAAGTGAAGTCTGCCCAGTATCTTTTCTTAAAATGTCCATTTACAGGCCAGTGAGTCATTTTCAGGGCTAATCAAAGTCTTCTACTGTATACACAAAACAAAGATACCAAATGGCATTCCTGTCCCCTCACTCCCGCATCCCAGAGCAAGCAAATTTCAGGAGCCCATCTGAGCCCCCCTTGAAGAGGAACTGAAGACTGAGTTAGTAAATCTGTGCTGAGCTAATGCATTTTTCTGGTTGACAACTTCACTGCTGCCACCAACCTCAGTGCTTTGCTGATGTCAGGCAAGAAACGCAAAATATATTCTGCCCTGTCACTCTAGTCATCTCTTCCTGTCCAATCCCACACTATAAATAAGCAAACAGGATTGGCACAGTCAACTCAATGTGGCTGAGGGGTCTTTCAAGGCTCCACATCCAGAGTGCAGCCTGGCAATGGCATGATAGAAGATACCAACAGCATTATGCTTGGGTGTCCCCTTCACCTAGGAAATCCACTTCGGGGCATTTATCCTAAAAAAAAAAAAAAAAAAAATCAGAGATGCGAGCAATCATGGGTGTACAGGTGTCTTCTGAAATATATGCTCAGAGTGCCCGCAACAGATTACCCTGGGCACTTGTTAAAAAGGAGCATCAGGCTGTGGCTCACACCTGCAATCCCAGTATTTGGGGAGGCCAAGGCAGACAGAGGACCTGAGATCAGGAGTTTGAGACCAGCCTGGCCAACATGGTAAAACCCCGTCTCTACTAAAACTACAAAAATTAGCCGGGTATGGTGGCACACACCTGTAATCCCAGATACTGAGGAGGTTGAGGCAGGAGGATCACTTGAACCCAGGAGGCAGAGGTTGCAGTGAGCCAAGGTAGTGCCACTGCACTCCAGCCTGGGCAATGGAGTGAGACTCCATCTTAAAAAAAAAATGGTGAGGGGGCATTAGCTGGGCAAGGGGTAGGAGTGGGGCAGGATGGCTGCATTCCACTCACACCTGCGAAATCAGAATCTCCTAAGCTATGGTATTCAGTCTCAGTTCAAGGCTGCAGTGAGCTATGGTCACGCCATTGCACTCCAGCCTGGGCAATAGGGCAAGACATCATCTCTAAAAAAAGAAAAAGTTAAAAAAAAAAGGGAGGGGGAAGCAGGGTGGGATCCCTGCATTGCACTCACACCTGTGAAATCAGAATCTCCTAAGATGACTCCCAGTGTTTCCTGCCTCCCCCTGTGTCCCTGGTATTTACACCCACCTTGTTAGTCTCCTCCCACCTCGAACAGGGCTGCCCTCTATAACTAATGCAGTGGCATATTGCAGAAATGACAGAATGCCCTCTGAGGTTAAGTCATAAAAGACACTGCAGCCTTGTCTTGCTTTCTCTTGGGTCACTCTTTGTGGGGGAAAGCCAGCCGCCACGTCATGAGGGCACTCAAGCAGCCTTATAGAGAATTCTGCAGGTCCAGGAGCTGGGCTCTGCCAACAGCCAGCACAGACATTGTGAGAGAGCCACCTTGGAAATGGATCCTCCAGCCCCAGTTGAGTCTGAACCACATCTTGACTCCTGAGAGACCCCAAGCCAAAACCAACCAGCTAGGACACTCCCCAGTTCCTGATTCTCAAAATCTCTGTGAGGCAAATGAATAGTCATTGTTTCAAGCTGCTGGGTTTTGGGGTAGTTTGTTATGGAGCAGTAGCTATTACACAGGGTGAGCCCAGGATCTACACGTTTACAAGCTCCTTGGGGAAGTCAGACACACTCAAGCCACAGCAGGCCAAGGATGTCCCTGCAACATCGTTTAGATTTAGAAAGTAACATCGATGCCCCCTAGGGGATTAGAGAAGCAAATTATAGTCGACCTGCACAACGGCCAGCAATCACATAGGAGACAGCTAGTAGCTACCTTAGCTTTTTTCAAAGGCTGCCAAGCGTTCATGACATATTGAATGGAAAATCAGCTCACATGCACAATGCATAATATAACCCTATTTTTGTTTCCTATAGAGATTATATAATCCCTCGTGCCCCAGGCCTTAGCCTGAGATGGGTGCAATTATATAATAGTCTTTTACTCCTTGAAGAAGTTCTTGTCACTCCCAAATTATTAAGGTACAAGCCCACAAGCAGCCTAATGGCTTCGAATTAGCCCCAACTATTTCTGAGGGTTCTGCAGGGACGCATGCACCTGAGGTCAGGAATGTGCCCACGGGTCCTTCTGGCATTGGCATCCTGCTGTGCCATTGCTGTGATCTGCGGGGGCAGCTCCCACCCACAGCCCAGGAGGCAGGATGGCTCACATTCACCCATGTGGAGATACAGGCCCTTACAAATATCCAAGTGAGACCAGGATGTAGTTATTTATTTCACACATATAATACATAAAAACAATCCACTGTAAACGCCGGCTTTAAAGGAGGGGAAATGGAGGCAATCAAGCATAATGGTTCAAGGTCTAGCTCCACTTTCTATTTAAGTGAAGCATGTTCACCTCATCTCTGTGGTCCCGCTGCGCTGCACAATTCCAGGGCCACCATTCCAATTGTATTCCTTGTAGAGAGCACCCCTGGAGTCATGCCTTTATTTCCTCATCTGTAACATGGGGATTATAATCACAACTCATAGTGTCATCATTAGCATTGAGCAAGTGGATTCATGTAAAGCCCCTCAACAGTGCCTGGCCCGGAGTAGGCATTCAACATGTCACCTCTCATATTAATTACCATCATTATTATTCACATATACTCCACACATATAATTCCACTGCCCTCCCTAGAGGTAGTTCCATTTATTAAGTGGGCACACTTGCAAAAGTTTTCTGTGCATTTACATACATATATTTTGGCATTGATTTTTTTTCCTGTATGAATAGGATTGTTCTCTATTCTCAGTCATATGTGTCAGAGAAGCTTCGATGTCAATGTGCCTAGATCGGCCTCACTCTAGTTCAGATATACCAAGGTTTATCTAACAGTCCCCACTTGTCCAGTACTTATTTCCAGTTTTATGTTATTGCATGCAATATTGCAAAGAACATTGCCACATGCTTCTTTGTCCATCACACTAGTATTTCTTTAGATGAGATTCCTAGAAGTGGTAATTCTCGGCCAAAGGGTGTTTGCATTTAAAATGTTGATAGATCCTCAACCTGTCAGGTGCTACTACAGACAACAGAATAAGAGGAGAGATGTAGTACCATGAAGGTTAATTTAAAATTATTGCCAAGAGTAGTTACTAACACTCAACATCCAAGCGCTTTACTTAGAACTTCCTGCCTAAACACTCACCCTGCAGCACGGAGGATGTTCTGGGAATATCGCCACACCTCCACGTCCCCACCCAGCTCCTCTGAAACAATAGATGTGAGAAATAAGGCTTCCTGCCCAGTAGACCAACAATACTCCCTGGAGAAACATGGGAATATCTCTCCTCCAGAGGGCATCCCAACATCACCCCATAGCCCAAACAAGACAACCACATAGGCCAGAAGGGCAAGTCCAAGTCTGCTCATTGGATTGGGTACATTACTACCGAGAGAGAGACCAACCTTGGAGGCCAGGGTACTCCTTACCAGACGTGGCCCTTCTCCTCAAGCCTCAGGTGAGACCAAGGGCAAACCTGCATATCCCTCTGCCACCATCTGGTCCTCAATCCTCAACTCCAGCAAGCAAATGCTTGGATGAGGATGCACACCCTGTTTCCCAAGAGCAAACAAGTGTGTGCAGACCTGGGGCAGCCAAACTCTAAGTTTAGAAACAGATTTTTCTCCAATCCTGCAGGGGCACATTCTACTAACTCACACAGTTTACTTTAGGTTCTCTTTAGAATACTTAACTGCTCCATCTGCAGCTTCATTATTTGAGCTTTCAGGACATCCCCAAGAACCATGGATAGTTATTTTGCTTATTTTCTGCTCACCAAGTGCTCACACCCAGAATCAAGGGATGGCCCTGCTCAAAGGTAAACTCCATGAAGAAAAATACATGTAACATCTTCTCCAAAGCAGAAATACATGTTAACATTTTAAATGAAGATTTTCTAAGCTTTGGGGGAAAAAAATGTAGAAGCAGATTCTACTCCAGGAAACCTACTAAATATGTATTATTATTTTGCATTTATTCAACAATATTTACTGAGCATTTGCTACATGTCAGACCTTCTTCTAGGTGCTGAGGACACGGGTGGGTCAAGCAAGTCAAGACGCTACAGACAGTCCCCAACTTATGATGATGTGATTTTTTCATTTTATGATGGTGAGAAAGCAATAGGTATTCAGTACATTCCTTGACTCACGATGGGGTCACATTCTTACTGCAAATCAAGGAGCACCTGTGTACGAATTACATTCTAGTGTGCTGATGCATAGAAAAGAGAAGCCTAGAGAACATTTTTAAAGTGATAATGGTTACCCCTGAGGATTGAGATAATAGAGATCTTTATTATTTTTTATGTTTTGTGTAGTTTGAAATTTTTCCAACTGGAAAAAAACTCATGGTATAGATGAATATGTATAGTTATGAGGCTATACTCACAATATATTGCTACATGAAAAAAACTGGCTACAGAAGAATATGCAAAATATACTTTTTTGTAAATATATATTTATACTGTGTGTGTATGTGTTGGGATGAGTCATTTTGACTACAGGGATTGTGGAGGAATGTGTTGTTCGATTTTCGTGGTGTCTTTCTGCGTTTTGCAAGTGGTATGCATTGAACATATATCCCTTTTCTAAAAAGGGAGAAAATGGGTCAGGCAAGGTGGCTCACATCTGTAATCCCAGCACTCTGGGAGGCCAAAGTGGGGAGATCACTTGAGCCCAGGAGTTCAAGACCAGCCTTGGCAACATGGTGAAACCCTGTCTCTACAAAAAAATACAAAGAAAAAGAAAAAATAGCTGAGCATGGTGGTACACACCTGTAGTCCCAGCTACTTGGGAGGCTGGAGTGGGAAGACGACCTGAACCCAGGAGGTCAAACCTATAGTGAGCCATGATCACACCACTGCACTCCAGCCTGGGTGACAGAGGGAGACTCTGTCTCCAAAACAAATTGGGGTGGGAGGGAACAGTGGGGAATGTTATTTGGCAATGAGAACGTCAACCTGGCCCTATACTATTCTATCCCTTGGTCTACCAATATGCCTGAAAATTCTCCATTAGAGTCAGTCATTTGGTTAAACATTTTATTCACGGAGGCTCCTGCTACACTACTTAAGAGAAGTAACACACTGGTCTCTGTCACTTGCAAAATGGAAATGTGAACAGGGAATCAGAAAGTGAACTGTCACTTTGGAGAGCAAAGAGTCTGCCTGGCTCAGCAAGACACTGACAGACAAGGAAGGGGATGGGGAGTCCCAGTGGTGCATGAGGACTCTGCTCTGAAAGTGAGGAGGAGGAGACTGAAGAAAAATCAGACAAGGCGTGGGATAAAAAGGACCCCCATGCATGCCTCTCCACCTGCCCCATCCCATTACCCGGCACCCACTCTGCAGCCAAGGTCAGAGCTGTCAAAGAGTAATGAACAACCTGTTTACTAAGAAGAAAGAAAAGCCTACTTATAAGAGGTTTTTATCATAGTGAGCCACTCTGCCTGAGTCTTCGGAAATTCATCAAGGGTGACATCACTCTTCCCGGTCACAGCCCCAGGATGGAACATCCCAGCAACACCCAAAGGACTCACCCACCCACCTCCCTGTCATTGCAGCAGTGGAACTGTCAACCCCAAAGATGAGGACGGTTACACGAGGAAACGTGACAATCACTCCTCTCCAAGCTGTCGGCTAGAATATGAGCTTGGATCTAGACTGGCTACAGCAGAAACCATGTTTAACAAGGGGCACAGTTGCTGGGACTGTTTTATATTCAATCCAGACCTCTGATGATGAGTTATTCATTAATGACCAACTGCCTCAGGCTCCTGTTTTATTAAAAGCTTTACAAACCATCCAAGAAATGAGATACTGAGCCAAACATTTCATTCTTCCTCTTTTCATCATTCATCCAACATTTTTTACAGATACCAGGGGCCAGGGACTGGGGTTCAGGCATAAGAAGATCATTTTTGGCTTGAATATATCAAGGAACTTTTATAAAAATGTGTGTTAGATTTTCTTAATTATGGAAGTAATACATGCATTGCAGCATGCTAAACAACAAAATAAAAAATCCATAATTTCCCCCACTCCATTATAACTCCAACCCCTTGAAGTTAGCAATGTTAATAGACTGTTGTAGAGTTCCCTTCTCTATGCCTTTATAAAAAAATGTTTATCTATCTATTTATTTATTTACTTACTTATTTTTACACTAGATTATGAGACTGGCTAATCTTTGTATTTTTTTTGTAGAGACAGGGTTTCATCATGTTGCTCAAGCTGGTCTCGAGCTTCTGGGCTCAAGTGATCCACCCATCTCAGCCTCCCAAAGTGCTGGGATTACAGGCATGAGCCACCACACCTGGCCCTCCATGTCTGTTTTTACTTACATATATACATATATATATATATATATATTGTACTATACACATGATTCTACAACTCATCTTTTTCACTTCATTGTGTATTAAGAATCTCCCTTCAGGGTGATACAGAGATTGAGCTTGTCCTTTTTCATAGCTGTGTGATATTCCACAGTATAGCTGTAATATCATTTATTCAACAAGTCTCAGACTGATAGACAGTTAGGATGTCTCCTAACATCCTAGTTGGGGAGGCTCATTAAACATTCTTAGATGTCATTGTACTTTCATAGATGTCTAAAGAAAAGACTCCCAGGTGGAAGAGACATCTAACAGTGATAGAGGGTCCCTTGCTGCCCCAGCTCACAGGAAAATTCCCAGTCAGTTCTCTGCTAGTTAGGGAACAAGGTTACTCTTTCTCTCCTTCTCCCCACAAGGTATCCAAACCCCTCATCTTCTCATCATGGAGCTGGAGAGTTGGCAGGATGGTTAGATGGTTGTTTGTTCACAAATGATGGGTTGGAAGGCAGGTGCCCTCCAGGGCAGCTCACTATTCAGTTCCTGACCTTTCTCCTCTGTGCTCATGATGGAAGCCCTCCCCAGCCCCCTCCCACTTCCCAATGACCTCCACATCATCCTTCCCTGCTCAGAATGGTCTTCCAGATCATACTCCTTTTTCCCCAGCCCCAGTCTCATCACTTCTCAGAGACCAGGGATCGGGAGTGGGCAGAATGCATCTGTGTGCTTTCATCCTGGGCTCTGTGTCAGTGCCATCTGGTGAAGGAGAGAAGGATCCCCAGAACCAAGGTGGGGGAAGAAAGGTGGGGGAAGAAAGGTGGGGGAAGGGAAGGGAAGGGAAGGGAAGAAGGGAAGGGAAGGGAAGGGAAG
>NW_016107323.1:5458639-5461685 GCF_001604975.1 Cebus imitator
AGGGGAGGGGAGGGGAGGGGAGGGGAGGGGAATTATTAGCCAGAAAATAGACACTTCCCTATACAACCCTACCACATGCACTGCTTTCTACTTTCTGAACATTTATGGTACCTTAACTCCAGCTATCCTCAGATCCTCCCTCTGTGAAGACACTGACCATGCACATTTCACAGTGAGGACACTGGAGCCAGGTTGGGGGGTGGGGCATTGTGATTTAGCTGATACCACTCATCAAGTTGGTAGCAGGGAAGGGGCTGCAACCCAGCTCTCTGACATCCCTTTATTGTGAGTCGAGGAAGGAGTGAGTCTCCATTGCAGTTCATTCCACCTGCCCTTCAGAATCCCAAGGAGCGATCCTATTAATCATCACAGGAAGGTTAATATGAAAATAGAATCAGGCCTAAATTGAGACAGACAAGTTCAAATCTGTCACCCTTAACCCAGTCCAATTCAATCTGTCAGCAAGTGCTTTTGGCTGTTCCTTCAAACTCTACTGGGAATTCAGTTTTTCCTTTCTACTCCAGTCACCTCTGTTCAAGGCACTAGGGTTTCTGCAGCCACCTCCTCTCTGCCTTCTCAGCCCCCCATCTTGCCTCTCCACAGGTCTTTGCATGTAGCAGCTGGAGCCTTCCTCTTAAAATATAAACTGAATCGTGTCTTTCTCTCTAGCTTGGAGCCTCTAGCAAATGACTTCTGGCTGCACTTAAAATAAAACCTCCATTTCTCACTGTGGTCGATGAGGCAGGACATGATCTCTTCACACTTCCAACCTCTTCTCCTGCAGCAACCCCCTCCATCACTTTCCCTGTTCCTCTTTCTGTCCCTGTGAAATGTAAGACTCCGGGCTGGACACGGCTGTAATCCCAGCACTTTGGGAGGCCATTCTGGGAGAACTGCTTGAGGCCAGGAGTTCAAGAGCAGCCTGGGCAACAAAACAAGACCCTATCTCTAAAAAAAATTTTTTAACGAGCCAGGTGTGGTGGCATGGGTCTGTGGCCCAGCTGCTCAGGAGGCTGAGGCAGGAGGATCACTTGAGCTTAGGAGTTCCAGGTTCCAGTGAGCTGACTGTGCCACTGCACTCCAGTTTGGGTGACAGAGTGAGGCCTTGTCCCAAAACAGCAATAACAACAAAAACACCAAAACTCCCCGCTCTCTTCTGCTTTCCATGGCCTTTGTAACTGCCGTTCCCACTCCCTGGAATTCTCAGCCTCCAGGTATCTGCACAGCCAGCTCCTCCTCTTTCCATCTCAACTCAGATGTCACCTCTTTGGAGAGGCCTTACCACCACCAGGAATCATCTTGCTTACTTTTCTGCTTATTTTTTGATTGTCTATCTTCCCAGACTGTGAGGTACACAACACCAGAGCAGAGGCCAGGTTTACTTTGTTCAAGCACTTAGAATAGAGTAGGTGCTCAATGATCCTCTGAGGAGAAAGGAGGAAGGATGGGGTGGTGTGGAAGAAGGAAGACCGGTGTGTGCACCTCAAGGTGTTAACATCCATGCCCAGGCCCTAGATACCCAACGAAGAGTCAGCAGGCCCTGAGGCCAGTCTCACCCCTTCATCAAGACCACCATAGCCAGTGTTGTTTGTAGCTCAATGTGGGCCGCCACTGAGTCTGGCCATGGCATATTCAGAACAGCCAGGGCCTCTAACAAGGAGAGTGGGGACGCAGCAGTCATTTTCTCTTTGCAGCTGTGACATCTTCATGAATGCTTCTCTCTGAGTCAGGTTTGTATCTCTTACCTGACTCTTACAGCCACAAGTTCTAGAACTCTGTCTCCCAGGGTGTGACCATGTACTAAGATGTTTTAACATGCCATGTATCCATGACAGCCCCATGAGAGAACTACTGTTATCATACTCATTTTAAAGATGGGAAAACTGAGGCTCAGAGAAATTCTATAACAAGCTCAAAGGCTCATAGAGCCCCTTGCCAGCCGAGCTGAGACTTAGACCCAGACAGGCTGAGTGCAGTTGATGCTCTTGACCATGACACTGGAGACCTCCTGGCACCAGGGACACCAAAGGATTAGTGAAGTCTCCAAGAAATCTACCAACTGGTTTCTGCCTTAATTTTCTTGACCCCGGGACTCAAGGCCCTGGGTGCAAGGCAGCCACAGCAGAGGCTCAGCAGTCCACACTGAACTGGGGAGTAGGTAAATCCTATCCTGTGTCAGAAATCCCTTTCTCTTGCTCTGCAAGGCCAAAAGGATCAAGTCAAACCAACCAAGCTGATTCCCTAAAAATCCCACTTTCCCTCTCGGTGAAGAAGAAAGCAATATTGATTCTGCAGGCTCCCTGAATGGTGAATTTGCCACTATCAGGCAGCTTCTGCTGATTTGCGGAAAAGAAACAAATCACTCCAGCACCTAAATCTTAACAAGCTGGGAGAGATGGCAGTAGGGATTGCTGCCAGGAGGTGGGGCAGGAACCAAGAGATATTTATAGGGTACCAGAGAGAAAGAAATGGGGGTGGTTGAGCCCATTCTGCTGCTGACCCCAGATTTATATACTACAGGCCTCGTTCCTGGTCCCCACAGGACCCCCGGCATCTCCTCCTGGCCTTGGGTAGATGAATCACACATGCAGAGGAAGCGAGTGTTGCTGTATCTTTGTAGGGGAGCCTATGTGTGCGTAGATGTGTGTCTGGTGTGTGCACATTGGAATGTCTTTGTGTGTCTGCCTCAGTGTATCTATGTGTCTTTGTATATGCATGTGTTTGTGTTTCTGCCTTTGGCTACAGCTTTACAATGGATGAGATCAGTTTCCCTTTCAAATCACCTTGTAGGAGTTTATTACAAGATCCACTTCCCTCCCTCTACTGTTCACAGTGATGCCTTATCCTCCCTGCCTCTGAATGTCGAGGCACCTTCTCCCCTGCTGACAACAAAGCAAATCTTGGAGGTGGTCTTCGATTCTACCCAGGGGTAAGTAAAAGTCTGTAATTATGATATGCTACCAAATGAGGTGGGTGGTTGCAAGCTCCTAGCTGGCAAATTCTCTCCTCCTTCCTTCTTGCAAGTCAATTCTTTTTTTTTTTTTTT
>NW_016107323.1:5462087-5481112 GCF_001604975.1 Cebus imitator
GCAAAATATTTACTCTAAGCTAGTTATATCATGTAGTACTTATCTCCCTGCACAGACCTATGCTGGCCACACATTTAAACTGTCTGTAAATAATATTATCAAAATAATCTTATCTTCTAAATCTCACAAATGCTTACGTTTCCAATCAGTAATGAAAGCTAAACAAGCCAATCATGGAGCAAAGATTTTTAACCTCTGCATCTGTGGTCATGCTTTGGGCAACATGTGAGGCCACCAGCTCTCTCTTCTGTGCCTTCATGACCCAGAAGCTACATGTGAGGTGGCAGCATCACAAAAATCAAAGTAGCCTGAGTCCCTGAGTAATTGCATGGGGGACCACCACCCTAGAGGGCTGATTGACCCTCATCAGAATTCATGTAGAAGAAATAAAGCTTGGTTGTATAAAGTCACAGAGACTTCTGGGTTTGCTTGTTACCACATTCACAAGCTTATCCTAACTAACACAACATCTAAAGCATCTTATGTATCCCTGGTGGTACACAGAATAAAACTTTGGGTTACATTGGACTTGACTATTTCTAAGGTCCTATTTAGCTCTGAGACTTGATAGTCCTAACCTCTTATGGTGGCATGACCCTAATTATTTACCCAGATCATACCTCTGTAGTCTCCACAAACATAAAATTGCAATCTAACATTGCCACCCAGCCCTCTGGTACATGAGGAGATAAGTCTAAAGATGCTACCACGCCCTCCCAGAAGGGCAAAGCATGAAACTGAGGAATTTTTTTTCTGTGACTGTGAAGCTTCTATATTTATCACTCAGCCAGCTGCATTTCACCCTGTACTGGGCAACTGTTCCCAAATGAACCCAACCCAAAGCCCTTCTCCCCATGAGCCTTTCTATAGTCCAAATCCTCCCAGTTAAGGAAACAACTTTGAAATTAACCCTAACCAAGTCCCAGAAGTGTCCATGGGCTTCAAGCAAGCTGAGTGCCTTGGGGGACTTATTCTGGCTCTTGTTGGACTTGATACTCATGTCCACTGAAGTGTCAGATGACTTGGGTTCCAATCCCAGCTCTGGCATTCCTATAGCAGTGTGAACTTTGACAAGCTACATGGCCCCTCTAAGTCATACCCCTTCAACTGTAAAATGTGGATAATAATAGTACCTTCCTCCTAGGATTGTCCTGAGCGTCTGTAGAGCATAAAACTAGTACCTCAAAGTCAATGAAAAAAAAGCAGCCAGGCTGGGCATGGTGGCTCACCCCTGTAATCCCAGAACTTTGGGAGGCCGAGGTGGGCAGATCATGAGGTCAGGAGATCGAGACTATCCTGGCTAACATGGTGAAACCCTGTCTTTACTAAAAATACAAAAAATTAGCCAAGTGTGGTGGCACATGCCTGCAGTCCCAGCTACTCAGGAGGCTAAGGCAAGAGAATTGCTTGAACCCTGGAGGCGGAGGTTGCAGTGAGCTGAGATTGCACCACTGCACTCCATCCTGCGTGACAGAGCAAGACTCTGTCTCAAAAAAAGAAAAAGAAAAAAAAAGCAGCCCTTCACGTAAGCAGAATGGGAAAAAGCACCTGTAACCAAACTCTAACCTGACAAAGCGTCAGCTCTTTAGTCATTGGAGTCACCAGTAAACTTGGCCTGAGAGAGTAACCCTTCCATTCACTATTGCTCTCCAGCTAAGACCAGCTTCTCAGGGGTGCCACTGTTATCAGGGATGGGAAGGAATGGGACAAGGGACCAGTATCTTTTGATGAGAAGGAAAGTCACTGCTTCAGTACTTCTGGGGAAGTCCCAGTCGGGCAGTGAAAAGCTCTGGGCACCAAAAAGACAGCATGAAAGTGGCACACATATCACTTATTCACTTGAAGTCCCATTTTCTTCCCGTGTCAAACCCACAGGTTGTATTTAGGTTCTACAGTGGCTGCCACAGATTTTAAAGTGTGGAGGCCCTGTGAGGTGTTGCCATTGTTATTGCCAACATCAGTATTGCCCACCCTTCTCCCCATGAAAAGCCCTTAGAGAACCAACCCAGCCATACCCATATTTTCTCTCCCAGAGCCTTGTGCTATGTGGATGGATAAATTAAAAAACCAATTCTTTTCAATTTCCAGGACCCTCCTGAAATCATTATTCACTCTCCAAGAGGGTAGTTTTTAATTCTGCTATAAATGAGAGGCTGGCCTTTAACTCCCCCTTCTCTGTTGTCATGGAAACTGGCGTACTAGCAACTTGTCATGGAAACAAGAAATGGGTATTCTTTTTCCACCAAGAAGAGGAAAGGCTTGGAGAACTTCAGGGCAGGAGGTGGAGACCTTGCACTCTATGTGATCTCCCTTTGTTAAGGAACCACCCAGAAGATGCCAATAAGGACAAAATTTTGCAGAGCCCTAGAACTGACTTCAGGACCATGGAGAGCTCCCTGAAAAGTTAAAGGGTGAACCAGGAGGAGGAAAAATGCAGTCAGTAGCTACACCATACCCTCAACTTCTACATAAAACAAAGTATAAAAGGTGGGGGCTATGCTGAGTTTAAGAATTCCAGCACCAAAAGGAGGAAATTTTCGTATGATTTGGTTCGCAGTTCCGTGTGTGTTCCAAGGGCCAGCTTTAGAATCGCCTGGAGCATCATTCCTGAAGTCTACTGAATTACTCTGCAAGCCAGAGCCCTGGATTGCATCTTAACACATTCCACCCCCAAATGACCCTGATGTACACTAAGGCTTGAGGCCAAGTGATCTAGTGCTACAAACACATTTTTCAGATGGGAAAATGTGTTAATAGAGATGAAGTGTATTTGCCAAGTTCCAACAGTAAGTTGGAAACAAGGCCCAAAGCACCCAACCCTAAGACTTCTCTAAACCACCCAGTGCTGCTCCAGGTTCTACCTCAGAACTCTGTTCTAAGGACCTTTCCTGGTGGCCACAGGGAGCCCACAAGATCATCATGCCTTAGGTCACTGCTGTGAATTCTTTTCTATGAGGCAAATTATCCTGGGACAGAAAAATTGTCTTACCACCAAATTCACATCCCTGGAACATAACACACACAAATACTCAATTCATATTGACTGAATTCACTGATCAGTTTATGAGCAAATGAATGAACAAACCAGTGTTGCTCAATAACAAATGGTGATATCTCTTAATGGAGTGATAATTTAAAATGTGTATTCATTGAGCAAGTATGAGATAAAAACTCATATTACCCCAACCCAGAAATGAAGTGTACAGAGAGGTTTAGTGATTTACACAAAGGGCACAAAGCTCCTATGGCACAGATGAGATTCACACCCAGGTGTGCTGAGTCCAATGGCTGGGCTCCAAGCCCCATTGGGTTTTTCTTTTTTTTTTTTTTTTTTTTTTTTTTTTTTTTTTTTTTTTTTTTTTTTTTTTTTTTGAGCGGGTTTTTCTTTTTTTTTTTTTTTTTTTTTTTTTTTTTTTTTTTTTTTTGACACAGAGTCTGGCTCTGTCACCCAGGCTGGAGTGCAATGGCATGATCCTGGTTCACTGTTCACCTCCTGGGTTCAAGCAATTCTCCTGCCTCAGCCTCCTGAGTAGCTGGGATTACAGGCACCCACCACCACACCTGGCTAATCTTTGTGTTTTTAGTAGAGATGGGTTTTCACCATGTTGGCCAGGCTGTTCTCAAACTCCTGACCTCAGGTGATCTGCCCACCTTGGCCTCCTAAAGTGCTGGGATTACAGGTGTGAGCCACCACACCCGGCCCCAAGCCCCATTTTCTAAATGCACCCAGGTAAAGGCACATTTCCATGTGAATGGCCTCTGTGCATTGGGAAGAAGTTTAAGCAAAAGGACACTCAGTATAATATTTTTGGTCACTGGCCAGAGTCTCTTCTGGGGGCTTACCTAAGAGAGGTTAGATTCATTCATTCTTTCATTTATTCCCTCATTCTATGAGTATTTGTTGATTGCCTAGTATGTGCCAGGCCATATTCTAGATATTGGGGTACCCTACTGAACAAGACCAAAGTGCTTCCTTGGAGGAGACAAACACTCCATGAACAATAAACTCACAAATATGTATTATATATTAGGCAGTGATGAGTGCTAAGAAGAAGACAGCAGGGTAAGAGATAGAGAGTGATAGTGACATGTCAGAAAACAACAAAGAGAACCATTGACACCCAGCAACTGTGGCTATAGGAAGCCCAAACTACAGGCTGAAAAACAACATGCCAGGCAACCCAGAGTTTGGCATCAAAACCAAAACATCTAAATGATTTTCTCCACTGGATTTGTCTTATGTTTTCTTTTTTCACAGAACTGTATGTGGACAGGTAGAAATAAAACCTGGGGGGTGAAGACTCTGAGTGAAGCTCCATTTCCTGGCCCAGTCTTGGCCTTCCTCCTAGTAAGATGGCTGCTGTGAATGGGGAAGATTGGCAGGAAGGCCCCCATTGGGTCTCAGGAATATAAACAGAGGCCTGTCTTTTGACAAGCATATTTGTTAAGACTCTCTGGATGCAGGTAACAGATACTTTCCAAAACTAACACTAGAAATGAAAAGAGACTTTATTATAAGGATATGAAGTGTTTCAAGGAAGCCAGAGTGGGTGCCAGGGCTTAAAAGGAAGGAGCTGGGAACCACTGCTCCCTCTCTGCATCTGTCCCCTCAGCCCATTTCTCTCTGCACATGAGCTGCTTGGTTTATGCAACAGAAGATAAAGATAGCTGCCTATGGTTCCTGAGTTTAACATTTTTTGTTTAACATTTTTGTTCAACATTTTTGTTCAAAAGCATCCCTCTGGGCCAGGCATGGTGGCTCACACCTGTAATCCCAGCACGTTAGTAGGCCAAAGCAGGTAGATCACTTGAGATTAAGAGCTCGAGACCAGCCTGGCCAACATGGTGAAACCCTGTATCTACTGAAAATACAAAAAATTAGCCAGGCATGGTGGCATGTGCCTATAATCACAGCTACTCAGGAGGCTGAGGCATAAGCACTCCTTGAATCAGCGAGCCAAGATCGAGCCTGAGCTACACTCAGGCTCCAGCCTGAGCAACAGAGGGAGACTCTGTCCCAAAAAAAAAGGGGAGAGGAGAAAGGGGAGGAGAGGGGAGGGAAGGGGAAGGGAGGGAAGGAGAGGGAAGGGTCCCTTTGGCATCTTTCTTAGTCTCAATCCCAAATTCCCAGGATAGACTCTGTGTGGGGGGTATGCTTCCCCCTTAGCTGATTTGCTATTAATAGGGAAAGTAGAACCTCACAAGATATGTGGCCAATGGGTACACATCCCAGGGACCCTGTGAATCAGAAAGGTGGGAGGAGAAGTGTTCAAGAAGAAGGGAATCAAAGTGAGCTGTGCAAGATCTCATAAACTCACCATGACAATGATAGATCCTGGGCCCTAAAAATAGAAAGAGTGCATTCTCTAAGGGCTGAGAAATTTTGTTAAGGAAGGAATTGGGACCCATCCTACATGGAAGCCAGCGATGGGGATGGGAGAGTTAAGCCAAATGCATGAACTTTAAAAACCATCCAACTTCTACTCAGTAGTCATTGAAATGGCCTCCATAAAGCTCTGAGGCAAAATTATAGATCATCATTTTAATTGACTAAAATTGGCTATACATTAATATTCATGATTATTAGAGCAGCTAATTTTCCTCTTTATAGAAAGTGAGTGGGGGAATCATTTCATCTGCTACTTACTTTTCCTCCCTTTGATTTCTGCAGAGGAGGTGAAAGAGAATAAAACATATAGCACTTGGAATCAGCCATCAATTTTGGAATGTTGAGTAATTATCAAGGATTTTAAAAATTGCTTTGACATCTTGGACTGAGTAGAAGCATTCTATGAATTTTTTTTAAAGCATGCACCTGTGAGCCTCGAGGACAGGTCCCTTTGACTAAATAAGGGCAGGTAACCTAAATGACATAAGCACTCCATCCACCCCACTGCCCACCAACCACGAAGGATAAGAATAACAACAACAGTAACAATAATAACAGTCATCAGAGCCCATGCTGGGCGCAGCCAAGACGGGGTGAGAGTGCACAGGTAGGGTGACAGGGTGGCCATGCATGGCAGGGGTGGCAGCTGAAACAGGAGAATCGTTACATTGACCATTGAGTATGAACGGATTTCTCACTGTCAGAGAAGGAAGTCACTAATATGGAAAGGAAGGAAACTAGATGAGCTGTACGGTGATGGACTGGAATCAGAGGTGTATCAATGTGACTTTACAGTTTCCAATATGGAGAAAATTCTAGAAATAAATACAGATGTAAACATGTTTGTATATGTGTATGTCCACATACACACACATGTGCGTGCACACACATACTCCCCAGATTTGCCCACTAAGAGGACCTGGAAGCAGTGCTACCCTAAATGCTATGAACATGCCTACACCAACATCTTTGTTGCTAGATATTCTCCAATAAATTGAATCAAGGCACTTTAGAGAAATGGCTGATTCCAGGGCTGGCTTGGGGGAAAAAAAAAAAAACAAGATAGGCCTGGAACATCTTGGGCCAGAAAGCAAGAAAACATTCAAAGTATCATAGGTGTCACATCAAGGGACACGGAAGCCAGCTTAAAGTGGCTCTTGCCTGCCAAAAATGAGGTCATTTGAGCATCAAAATAAATGAGAATACTAATGAATTATAGCCCAGTCAATAAAATAGCATAGAATGAGTTCATACTGATAGAAATAAATGAATGAATGAAGTAAATGTTTGATAGTGAATGGGATATTTACATAATTTCAGTGACCCTGCCCACAAAAAGATACTGCAAAGACAGAATAATTTTATAGTGGAGAGAAGTCCCCTATGGGTAGGTCCCCTACTGAAGTGACTAAAGTGAATGCCATCAGTAATCACATGTCATTCAACAGGGCTCAATGAGGACACCACATCTCTCACATGCTATTCCTGCCCCAGATGCATGCATGACCTGAATCTATTCACCAGGGAGCATCAGACACACCTACACTGAGTGACAGTCCCCAAAATGCTGGCTGTCCCCTTCAAAAGCATCATAAGAGTCAAAGAGAGACTGAGGAATGCTTCAGACTGGAGGAGATCCAAGAGACAGGACAGCTAAACACAACAGGAGATGCTGAACTGGGTCCTTTCACTGTAAAGGACGTTATTGGCACAAATGGGGTCCCGTGAATGGGGTCTGAGGATCAGATGGGAGGAATGTTGCAGGGTTAATGTTCTGACCCTATTAGTTTTACCGTGATCACAAAGAGCATGTCCTTATTTTAAGGAAACAGACTCTACTTGATTCAGGGGTAACAGGGCATCAATTTGACAATTCACTTCGAAATGGCTCCAGAGGGAAAAAAAAATGTGATCAGTATTGAACTTGCAAATTTTTAATAATGATAATAGTAACTGCTAATTTCAATGTCTACGATACACAATGTACTTTTTGTAACTCTGTTTCTACCTTACAATAACCTTACAAAATCATCCTAATATATTCCCATTTCATAGATGAGAAAACCGAGGTTCCAAGAGGTTAAGCATCATGCGCAAGGTCATCACTTCTTTTATTCTGTGAGTGTGGACTGTGTCTCTGGGGACTATGCCAGACACTGGGCATGTAGTGAGGAATAAAACAAGCATATTCTTCTCCTAATGAGGAATAAAATAAGCTCAAAGTTTAAATCCAGGATGTGCTACGGGCAAGAACCAGGAAAACAAACAAGGAAATGGTTCCTGGTAGAGATCAGAGCCATGAAGATACAAACACAAGGTTGTGGAGAAAGATAACATTGGGGAGCAGGGGATGAATCCAGTCTGTGAACCTTTATAGGTCTTAGTAGAATTTGGATTTTATTCTAAATCAGTGGGAAATCATGGTCATGATTTGTGCATGGAAATGACATGATCTGATTTGGGTTTTGGGGGGTTTGTTTGTGTTGTGATGAAGTCCTGCTCTGTTGCCCAGGCTGGAGTGCAATGGTGTAATCTCGGCTCACAGCAACCTCCACCTCCTGGGTTCAAGCGATTCTCCTTCCTCAGCCACCGAGTAGCTGGGATTATTACAGAGTCATGCCACCATGCCCAGCTAATTTTTGTATTTTTAGTAGGAACAAGGTTTCACCATGTTAGCCAGGCTGGTCTCAAACTCCTGACCTCAAGTGATCTGCCCACCTCGGCTTCCCAACGTGCTGAGACTGCAGGTGTGAGCCACCATGGCTAGCCCTGATTCATGTTTTAAAGGAACTTCCTAACTTCAGAGAGCGATTATCAGGGCAAGAGGAGACTATGTGGGGGCCAATGAGCTGCTAAGTGGCAGAGCCAGTTTTCCCCACCCCCAGGTCTCTGGGCCTCACTCTCTTGCCACTCCAGCAGGTGTGGCTCACTCCCTGAGCATCCTCCCCATTCGTCCACATTCACCTCATCTGGTTGCCCTGGGCAGGTTGGCGTTGCCTGGAATTAATGCTGCGTAGGTGGCTGGGGAAACATCCCTCCAGCGATGACTGTAGAAGTTGCTGGGTAAATACATATTTAGCCAAATGAGCCACTCCATAGTAGCCTCTGAGATTCCAAACTGCAGAGAGATTAAGGGAGGAGTGGGTGGCTCTAGGATTAAGACCTGGGTTCTAAGGCCCAGCAATGCCAGTTAGCAAGAGACAGAGGTGAGAAGCATATGGGTCCCTTAAACTGCAGCTGATAATGATTCTCCCCACTTTTCTTGTTTGGATGTCTTCCATTTTAAGCCCCTCACCCTATAGTCTACACCAGCTTGTCCTATAGAACTTACTGTGACGGTGGAAATATTCTATATCTATGCTGGTCAATATGGCAGCCACTAGCACATGGGGCTATTGAGGACTTAAAATATGTCTGGTGCAACTAAGAGACTGAATTTTTCATTTAATTGTAATTAATTTAAATGTAAATAGCCCCATGTGGCTAGTGGTCACCACATTGGACAGCACAGGCGAGTACCCTGGGAACAAAATGCTAAGACACAGTTCACTGGAATGCACACCTTCACCTAGCTTCTCAGCTCCAAGGAAAAAGGCAGCCAGTGAAAGTAGCAAACCACAAACCCAAAGGTGACCTGACCTTTGCCATATGACCTTTGCCTCTGGCCCCCAGGATGATTTCAGGGCTTACCAACCCCTCTGTCCCACCTAAATGATGTCATTTCCTTTCAAAGATGCAGTTATTTTAATGAGAACATACAACACTAAATTGCATTTCTCTTTCTTCTCTCCTGACACAATTCTGCTTTTAATAAGATTTTTCCCTGGCTAACGCATTTTCACAACAGCTATTCTAAAAAGCTATCTTCTGATTGTGCCATGACATACGCAGGCAGGGGAGAGAGGCTGAAGCACAAAGCCGGAGGGATGTATGTCTATTTTCTTACCTCCTTGGGGAAAGCCAGATAATATAATCAAGCCAAAGACTATTTTCCTGACACCTGCTGTGAGGCCAGCTGACTGGCATTTGCCATGGTCAGTCATAATGGATGACGTTGCCAACAAAAGGCACTTTGACAATGGGAGAGGCAGGCCCAGGCCCCTCTCTTCTCTTGCAGGAACTTCTTCAGCCCTGAAAAATGAAAGCAGAGACCCATTTCCCAAGCAAAGACAAGTGGAATTTATTCTCTAATATCAGACTGTCTGAGGGGCTTTCAGCCCAACTGGTGATCTGAAAGTTCTTCAAGCGGTAAGTGACAGGGACCCTTAGCATAGGTTTTTCATCCTCTTATTCCTTGTATTCATTATCAAGTCATGGCCTCCTTAGTGCCAAAATGTAACGGAATCCATTTCTTTCTTACCACCTCCACCACTGCTACCCTTGCCCAAGCACCCAATGTAATGACTTCTGGCAGTTACTCTCAGTCTCTCACCCACAGTACTGAAATAACCTCCTCCAAGCTCTCCTTGCTTCCATTCCATTCTTGCCCTTAACACCCACCTTTCACACATGACCCAGAGTAACTGCATGAGGTAGGATGGCCATGTTATGCTGCAATAACAAAAAATCCCCAAAAGTCAGTGACTTATCACAACCAGGGTTTACTTCTTGCTTATGCTCCATTCAGCTGAGACATCTGCTCCAAGTCCCCACTTGCAAGAATCAGCCACCACTTGCAACACTGGCAGTCGCCATGGCCCATGACAGAGGGAAAACGTTCTGGAGCATCTTGCATCAGCAATGCAATGCTCCAGCCTGGAGGTGACAGGTCTCATTTCCACTTGCAACTCATTGGACAGAACTAGTCACATGACCCTGCCTTATAACAAGAAGGCAGGAAGTGCAACCCTCTCCCATCCCCTGAATTCAGGGAGAATGTTACACTGGAGGGAATCTAAGAGATCATCAATTTCAACCTGCTTGTTCCAGAAGCAAGGAAACTGAGGCCCAGAGAGGAGTGGGATTTATGCACAGTCACAGAGCAGGGAAAAACGCAGAGCAGCTGCTCCAAATCCAGGTGTTCTTTTATACATCCATTAGATATTTATGAAGGACCTACTATGTGCCAAGCACAGCTGGGAAGACAGAAATGAGCAAGGCCTGCCCGGCCCCTGCTCCCCAAGCTCACAGCCTGGCCAAAGAGCCGGATAACTAAACAGGCAATTATAGCCCCCTGTGAAACATGCTGAGTGCTCATGGTGTCAGAACACCATACGGAACTCTCTCTGAGTGGTTCTCCAGTGAATTCTGCTTTTTGGTTTTTGTTTTTGTGAGACAGAGTTTTGCTCTTGTTGCCTAGGCTAGAGTGCAATGGCGTGATCTTGGCTGACTGCAACCTTTGCCCCCTAGGTTCAAATGATTCTCCCACCTCAGCCTCCCAAGTAGCTAGGATTACACATGCCTGCCACCACCCCGGCTAATTTTTTATTATTATTTTTAGTAGAGACAGGGTTTCAGTATGTTGGCCAGACTGGTCTCCAGCTCCTGACCTCAGGTGATCCACCCACCTCAGCCTCCCATAGTGCTGGGTTTACAGGCATGAGCCACCACACCCGACTGAGTTCTGTTTATTATAATAAGGTTATCGTTTTTGCCAACAGGTGCCACATGGTCAAGTCTCCGAAAAAAACACACAGATCAAGCCAAGGAGAAACTCTACAGAACAAAAAGCTTATTCGGGGACACTCAGGAGCTCTCTGGCTTAATAACCCAGGGAAGGATAAGGTCCCTAAAGACATCTCACCAGCCAGGCAGAGCAGGGCTGAGCCAGGTTTCCCTTGATTTAAAAAAATGAAGAAATGATGTCTTGTCCACCCTAGCATCATGGGACAGATTTCTACTAACTTCTAAGTACGGATGAGTTGCTCTCCCCTTGGGGGTAGGTGTTGAGTGTAGAGGCAGCCACACTGCATCCATCGGCATCCTTCGGTTGCAGGCAATGGATTGGCAGGAAATGTAATAGGTGCTCAGTAAGTACTTACTGAATGAACAAAAACAGAATGGCGGCCTGCTGTGGTGGCTCATGCCTGTAATCCCAGCACTTTGGGAGGCTGAGGCGGGCGGATCACTTGAGGTCAGGAGTTCGAAACCAGCCTGGCCAACATGGCGAAAACCCATCTCTACTTAAAAATACAAAAATTAGCCAGGCGTGCTGGCTTACACCTGTAATCCCAGCTACTAGGGAGGCCGAGGCAGGATAATTGCTTGAACCCAGGGGGCGGAGGTTGCAGTGAGCTGAGATCACATCACTGTACTCCAGCCTGGATGACAGAGCAAGGCTCCATCTCAAAACAAACAAAACAACAACAAAGAAAACAGAATGGAAGAAAAAGCTGAGACACCAGGCTCCAGAACAGCAGAGACAGGGCAGTTCCAGGAAGAGGAAAAAGCAAAAGGTGTATTAAGTGGCAGGAACCAATGGAATACATATGGGATGTTCACCTTGGCATTAGTGAACACCACTCATTTTAGGTCTTCGTGCTCGTCATCCAAATTCCTGGGAGATAGCCCCTGATTGGTCCAGCCCAGAGCCGATGCCCTGGTTTGCCGCAGATGTTCTCCGAGACTCCCACAACCAGCCCCCTGCACGTGGGGGCAGTCCCCACCTCCAGCTTCCACCATCTGTGCTTCCTTGCCTGGGAGTGCTCTTGCCCACATTCTCAGCAGAAAGAATGCTAAGGAATCAGCATCCCCAGGAGCAGCCTTCAATCAATAACCCAGAGGACGGGGAGTGGTGTATGAATACCCCACTCCCCATCTCAAATGGGAGAACCCTGAGG
The DNA here is from genome assembly GCF_001604975.1 of Cebus imitator. NCBI lineage: Eukaryota > Metazoa > Chordata > Mammalia > Primates > Cebidae > Cebus > Cebus imitator. The sequence goes on from NW_016107323.1 coordinate 5,474,256, forward strand.
GGCACATTCTACACTGTTTAATCCCAGTGGGATTAAACTACACTTGCCCAGAGTGGTAATGGGCTTGATGATGCACATTTTATCAGCTTCCTGCCCTCCCCTGTGTCACTTCTCTCCCCCATCCTGGTATCAGATATTTCCTCCCAAATAAACAACCTGCACTCAAGTCCTTATTTTAGGATCTGCTTCCTAGGAGAGAGGTGGCGGGAGACCCACGCTAAGACACAGTCCCTCTAGTACCACCTGTATTGTGGGGAGGAGAAGTTTCCTAGGATAAAGCAGAGATGCTGATGCCAAAATAATAGAAATCCTGGGTGTGTAGAATGACAAAGAGTCACATAAACACTTGTCACACAGAGTCATTGTGGGGATAAAGTAGCATCTACTGCAGAGCCCTAGTAGTTCACTCTGCCTCTCTGTTGCCCAAAGCATGTGTGAGGATGGCAGTGAGTCCCGGTTTCTAAAACAAAATGCTGCAGTCCATCAGCATCCCCCACCCCCCACACGCCCAATGAGCTGCCCCCCAGTCCCCAGAGTCCCTGCATGCAGCAGCCTGACACGGCCCCATCTTTGACTACTTCTCCTCTGGGGCCAGGCTGTGACAAAGGTCAGGAGAGCACAAAATCTCTCAGGGGAATGGATTTCCATTTCTGTCAACTGCAGTTAGACCACTCTGTCCAGAAAAAACAAAAGCAAAGGGTCACACACCTTCCCTAATTTGGCATGCTGTCCATTTTCACAGGGAGTCCACACCAGGAATGGCAAGATGGTGAGTCCTGAGCACTGGTTAATCTAATATTTTACTTTACAGTTATTAGAATTATGAAAAGGCAGCATTTGTTGGATAGGCTGCCCTGATATCTTTTTTAAGCGACAGGGTCTGGCTCTGTTGCTCAGGCTGCAGTGCAGTGGCACAATCACAGCTCACTGAAGCCTTGAACTCCTGAACTCAAGCCATCCTCCCACTTCTGCGTCCTAAGTAGCTGAGACAACAGGCACACACCACCATGCCCAGTTAATTTTTAAATTTTTTCAGAGATAAATCTTGACATGTTTCCCAGTCTGGTCTCAAACTCCTGGCTTCAACCAATCCTCCTGCCTCAGCCTCCCAAAGTGCTGGGATTACAGGCGTGAGCCACCACATCAGGCCTGATTTTTTTATTCTTGAAAGGAAGATTTCACACTAGTAGTAGTCACCTCATAAACAAAAAAGAGAATTTTTTTTCTGGCCTGGAAAGTGCCTATTTCACACCCTTATGGACAATTTTCCTAGCCAGAAAGAAAGAGATTTAAAAGGTGGATATTTTTCTAAGCATCCTGAACAGAAGCCAGACACCTGGACTTCTCTCTGCTCTGGTCACAAGGAGAGGAAAACAGGGATGGGAAGCCACATTGAGAGGCCTAGGGTACCCCTGTGGTTGCCAATCCCAGTTGGGCCAATTACTGTCTGTGTGTAACTTCAATGGTCCTCAGTTTCCCCACTTGTAAATGAGGATACAAATAAAGTTCTCTGAGGACTGGATGAGAGAGTGAAGGCAAAGTGCCTCACATGTGGTAGGCATTCATTATTATGCAGAGTTTTTACATTCGGGAGTTATTTTGGCTTCTGACATTAGCATCTTCCTTGTTTCTCCACAAGCCAACCAACACCCTTGCTTCGGGGCCACCTCCTCTGGGAAGCCCTTCTTGACTTGATTTCCTCAGCCTGCAATCATCTTGGTCACCTCTGAATCTCTGCACACTACTTAAAGTTCAACTATAAACTCTAGATAAGATTCTAGATTAGTCTTGATACAGGAATTAAAAAGAAATTACTTAGGCAGATAGTGAGGGTACAGAAGTCCTCAGCAAGATTTTCCTTTTAATGAAAAGCTGCCCCACATCATTTTCCTTTCTAACAAAGAGCAGCCTATAAAATCAAGTGGCAGACATAGATGCCAGCAATTGTGCCAATCATGTTCAAGATGGCGGCTCCATCGTCCCTTCTCTTTGTCAGCCACATGTACAGTAAGGAGCAGACAAGATGGCACCAGCCAAGGGGAAAGCTCATTTGCATAATAAGATTAGAGTGGGGTGGCCAGCCTTCCCCAAATGCGATGTAAACGTCATACCTGATCCAGCCAATCTGTGGGCCCTACCTAAATCAGGTACTGCCTCCTCAAGCCTACCTATAAAATCTGGCAAACTCTGCCACCAGTGGGTCTTTCCTTTCGGAAGCCCCTCCCTCTCACTAGAGAGAGCTGTTCTTTCTCTTTCTTTTGCCTATTAAACCTCTGCGCCTAAACTCGCGTGTGTCCATGTCCTAAATTTTCTTGGCATGAGACAAAGAACACCCTGGGTATTTATCCCAGACAACAAAGCCACTTCCGTCTCACCTCCCCAGCTAGACCAGAGGTGTCTCTGGAGCAGGTCTCTGATCATGCTGGAGGCTCAAGGCAAGAATCTCTGTGCCTCTTTCAGCTTCCGGTGGCTCTGAGTTCTGCGGCTTGTGGCTGCATCACTCTAATCTCTGTCTCCATCTTCACATGGCGTTCTCTCCTAAGGACACTTATTTTTTTAGGGCCCACCTTAGTAATCCAGGACGATCTCATTTCAAGATCCTAATTTACTTACATCTAGAAAGGCCCTTTTTTCTTAAAAAGTCATTTTCACAAGTCCTGGGGCTCAGGACATGGATCTATCTTTTTTCCCGGAGGGAAACACCACTCAACCCCTACAGCTCCTCATAGCATCTTAAACCTTTCCATCCCACCTCTAACCCCAGTTTGCAATTTTATATTTATTTGTGAAACTATTTGGCAATGCCTATATCCTTAGGAAGTTGCAGATAACATGAGGGCAGATTCCACATCTGCACTGATCACCACTCTACCCCCAGCACACAGTAGGTGCCTAGAATGTGTATGTGGAACAAATGGATGGCAGAGCCCAGAGCTTCTGGAGAATGCTTCTTGTCAAGGACACACGTGGGCAGCCACGAGCAAGGCCTTCAGCAAGCAATGTGCTCAAGACTTTATGGCCTCATAAATCCCATGGCTGGTGGCATGATTAGAACTGAGTAAAAATGCAAGCAATTTAATTTCCCAGTCCACAGCCTGCAGAGCCTTGTAAACTCACCCCCCTAAACCAATAGCCGTAAATGTTTGATAAAACACCATGTGGCTTCCTGTTTCCCAGAAATAGTTCTTGGGCCCAAGGAAGAAGCAACATCCAGCCCCCACTTGAGGTTACTTGAGCACTGTAATTAATGTTTGATAGAGCTCTACCTACTGGCCTGAGCTCTTTCTTGGTGCCATATCAATAATGATGACATTCACTCAGCCAACCTGCTGATGAGTCCAATCCAGGGAGGAAAAGAAAGGAAATCTTAGAAGCAGGCTTCAAACACATTACAGGGTAAAGTTACATGGCAGTGGATTTGTGCAATGCTCTGAGGTTTTTCATCCCATACCTGCATCTTTGATCTCACTTGATCCCTGTGTTGGGTCTGTGGGAAGAATAAAGCAAGAACTGCTAACTCTATTAAAGGGAGGAGGAAAAGTGTAATAGCATCTGCCACAAAAGGAGCCAAGAAAGGGACCTTTCCCAAGTCCATGCAGTTCATAAAAGCCTCAGGACCTGAACCAGGGTCTGAAGACCTCTGACTCCTCTCACACCATTAGTGTTGGTAGTGGGAAAGTTAATACCACGGTGGACTGGGCATGGTGACTCACGCCTATAATCCCAGCACTTTGGGAGGCCGGGGCAGGTGGATCACGAAGTCGAGATCGAGACCATCCTGGCCAACATAATGAGACTCCATCTCTACTAAAATACAAAAATTAGCTGGGTGTGGTGGTGCACACCTGTAGTCTCAGCTACTCTGGAGGCTGAGGCAGGAGAACTGCTTGAACCTGAAAGGTGGAGGTTGCAATGAGCCAAGATCGTGCCACTGCATTCCAGCCTAGCAGGTGGTGACAGAGCAAGACTCTGTCTCAAGAAAGAAAGAAAGAAAAGAAAAGAAAAGAAAAGAAAAGAAAAGAAAAGAAAAGAAAAGAAAAGAAGGAAAGAAGGAAGGAAGAGAATAATTAACTCTGCATTTCGGAGGATGGTTATCTTTGGGAGGAAGGAGACAGGTATAATGAGGAAAGAGTACAAAGAAAGTTTCTAAAGTACTGGTCATGTTATTTCTTTGCTTGGGTGGTGGGTCCCAAATGTTCATTTTTTAATTCTTCTTCAAATGAAATAGATATTTATAATCTTGCTCTGTCACCTAGGGTAGAGTGCAGTGGTACACCCATAGCTCACTGCAGCCTCGAAATCCTGGGCTCCAGTGATCCTCTTGTCTTAGCCTCTGAAGTAGCTGGGACTACAGGTGTGTGCCCCTACACCCCACTGCCAGGCTCTTTTTAATAACCCATTCTTGTGGGTTCCCAACAGAGTGAGAACTCACCCCCATGGGAGGGCATTAATTCATTCATGAGGGAATCCACCCCCTCATGACCCATTTACCTCCCACTAGGTTTTACCTCCCAACACTGCCATATTGGGAATCAGATTTCAACATGAATTTTGTGGGGACAAACTGCGTCCAAACCATAGCAGGGAGTCGAGGTAAAATGAAACCCAGACTGTCTGTGTGTAGAGTTGTTCCTCCTAGCACCTTACGACTTCCTCTGACTTGAATAACTGGCTCCTCTGTCTAGAATCTCAGTAAAATTTCCATAGTCATACAGGGAAACGGAACAACAACAAAAACACCAGAATTCATGTAAGGGATTCATGTAAGGGATCTTAGTTAAGAAGCTGTCAGCAGGGTTCGGTAGCTCATCCCTGTAATCCCAGCACTTTGGGAGGCCCAGGCGGGTGGATCACCTGAGGTCGCGAGTTTGAGGCCAGCCTGGCCAACATGATGAAACCCTGCCTCTACTAAAAGTACAAAATTATCCAGGTGTGGTAGCATATGCCTGTAGTCTCAGCTACTCGCGGGGCTGAGGCAGGAGAATTGCTTGAACCCGGGAGTTGAGGTTGCACCATTGCATTCCAGCCTAGGCAACAAGAGCCAAACTCCGTCTAAAAAAAAAAAAAAAAAGTCAGCATTATTCTTGATTCTTGCTTTCCCTCTCCTTCCACATGCAATCCACCTAGAATTCTTGAGTGTAGTTCCGAAATATGTTTTGAATTCAGTGAATTCCTTCTGTGTCACCACCCTAATGCAAGCCACCATTGCCTGCTGCTTGAGCTACTGCAGTAACTATTAACTGGTTTTCTGCCCCTACTCCTACCTGCTTACCACCCATTTTCCACACTGCAGATGGAGCGATCTTTTAAAATCCCAAAGCTGATGCCCGTCCTCTGCTTGACACCATCTGTGGCTTCCCATTGCTCTCAGAATAAAACCTAGACTCTTTATCACAACCAGCAAGGCTCCCGGCATCTTCCCAGCCACCTCTGCCCTCACTCCTTCCCCTGTTTTCAGCTCTACTTACCTGCTCCAGTCTCACTGGCCTCCTTTCTGTTTCTGTAACACCTAAGTTGTTTCTGCTCTCAGGGCCTTTGCATTCACTCTGCTCATAATGCTCTTCCACTCGCCCCTGAGACAGCTGCTATATTCTCTTTCTTTATGTCTCAGCTCAGATGTCACCTCCTCAGAGAGATCTTTCCTGACTGCCTCTCTAAAGTGGGCTCATCTCCCCTAGTCAGATACAATTCTGACACCCTGCTTGTTTTCTTCACAACCTATTATACTCTGTTAATTATCTTGTTGTTTTTATTTACTTGCCTATATTCCGTCTTCTCCATTAGCAGGTAGGCTCTATGAGGGCAGCCACCTTGTCCAATTAGTTTCCTCTGAGTTCCCGGCCCCAGACACAGGGCCTGGCACATAGTAAGTGCTCACTAAATATCTGTTGAATGAATTGTGAATGAATGAATCATTCAATAAACTGTGAGACCCTTGAGGGTCTCACGTCTGTTCATATCTGTTTCCCTATTACAGAACCTGGCACAGAGTAGGTGCTCAGTATATGTTGGAATTGAATAGATATTTTTTTTTTTTTGAGATGGAGTCTCACTCTGTTGTCCAGGCTGGAGTGCAGTGGTGTGATCTTGGCTCACTGCAACCTCTGCCTCCTGGGTTCAGGCTGCCTCAGCCTCCCAAGTAGCTGGGATTACAGGCATGTGCCACCACACCCAGCTACTTTTTGTACTTTTAGTAGAGACCAGGTTTCACTATGTTGGCCAGGCTGGTCTTAAACTCCTGACCTCAAGTGATCTGCCTACCTCAGCCTCCCAAAGTGTTGGGATTACAGCCTCCACTCCCAGGCTGAATTGAATAGATTTTTAAAAATTATATTAGCAACTTAACATTTACAGGAACTTTTTAAAAAAGAGAAAAAAAAAAAAAACTCTCTGCAATCCTCTACCCTAATGCAACTCTATTCATTTATCTCCAATGACACTTCCTCTTTTACCGTATGCATTCAGTGTTGCATGGTTGCCAACCTCACATGTATACTGGTGGCGCTGAAGTCATTGTGCACTTATGGTAACAGGTGCTGTACTAAGCATTTTATGTGGCACTAGCCTCTTCATTTCTACATTAATCTTGTAAGGTAGCTACAGTCATCTGTCGCTTAATGACTGGGATGTGTTCTGAGAAATGCATCCTTAGGCAATTTTGTATAGCCTATAGCAGTAGGCTATCTGGTTGGTATACCCTGCTGATCCCAGGTTACGAACCTCTATGGCATGTTATTGTACTGAATACTGTAGGCAATTGTAACACAATGGTGAATATTTGTGTATCTAAACATAGAAAAGGTTTGGTATGTTGATGTGCAGTAGCTTTGAAGGTCTCTTAAAAAAAAAAAGAAAAA
>NW_016107323.1:5481158-5501956 GCF_001604975.1 Cebus imitator
GGAGGGAGGGAGGGAGGGAGGGAGGGAGGGAAAGGAAGAAGGAAAGAAAAGGAAAGAAAAGAAAAGAAGAAAGAAAAAAAGAGAAAATACCATGGCAACCCTGCCTAAACTGCAGCAGGAAGGAGGGAGGCCAAGTTCCAAGAAGACCTTCCTGACCATGAACATTCTATGACACTCGATTGTCTTACCTGGTAAGATCATAGATTGCAAAATCCTCCTCTTCTGCAAGGTTTAGGAGAAGAGAGCTCATTTTAGGATTGACTGTAATCCTGACCAGATGGAAGAGTCACCTGGAACCCCTTGGTCCATGGTAGAGACCAGCACTTCTCAAATTTCAACATGTATGCAATCAGCGGGGGACCTTTTTCACATGAAGTTTCCAATTCAGTATGTCTGGGGCAGGGCCTGAAGTTCTGCATTTCTAGCCAGCTCCCAGGTGATGCTGCTGCTGATCACATATGAGTGATAAATGGTAGACAATTTTTGTACTAGGATGCTACAGGCTTGGTAGGGTCATGGTTGGGTAAGAGTCCTTCTTGGGTAGCATTGGGTTTGAGCCACACTGAGAAGAGCTGTTGATACAGAAGTCAGCCGAGGAACAGTGCCCTCCTCCCCAGATGTTTCATACTCAGGGACTTGGGGAAATGGCCCCATCTTCTCAAACCTCAATTTTCTCCTCCGTAAAATGCAGAGTAGGGCAGAAGATGCATAAGATTTGAGTTTTTGTCTGGCCCTTACATCCCAGGACTCTAGGAATGAAAACTACAGATAGCCCCTGAGCTACTTCATAAGAGCCATCCATAAGATCCCAGCGTGGCCCTGGAGGCAGACGTTTGCTGTTCATGTCTGCTCCGCACCCGTTCCCCATTCCTCTGGCTTTGTGGTCCCATTTCCTTTGCAGCGCCTCTACCTCTCTTACTTGGTGATGTTTGGATGGGGTTAACCCTGCTCTCAACTCCAACGTAAGCACATGTCCCAGGCATAGTCAATCAGAGTGGTTCAAGGGTGAGCATGTGACTCGAGCTAAGTCAATGAAATTCAGACATGAGACTTTTGCTAGAACATCTGCAGAGAAAGTGCCCCGTTTCTGCCAGTGTTGCTTAACTGGTAGGATAAAGGTCTGATACAGCTGGGGGTCCTCTTCACCATCATGGGGAGAGGCTGCCTGAGTGCACAGGTCAGTCTAGAAGAAAACAGAGATCAGAGACAAAGAGGCTGAATCACAATGCCAGTGATGGACACCTGGATTCAGCCATGCCTGAAGCCAGAACCCTGGATTTTCCAGCCCCTTGGGCCAGAAAATTATCTTACTTCAGCCAATTCGAGCTGAGTTTCTACGGCTTTCACTCAAAAGAATTCTGATTCACACACTCTGGATTCTTTCCCTAAAAAGAAGATGGGAAATTAGAGGAAGATCTCCTTTTATGCTCAGACACACAAGGACATTACTGGCTTCAATAAATTGCAGAATGCCAGAGCTGGCAGAGCCACTTCATTGTACAGAGGAAGAAATGGAGGCCAAGGAGTGACCTTCCCATGAATACCCAATACATGGGCCAATACCAGGACATATGACCCAAGTCAGATTTCTTTTCCTTACATGCAGGCAACAATGTATCCAGGTAGATGACCCGACTTAATGGAAAACAGAACTTCCCAAACACATACCAGACCAAAATGACCTCCCCACTTCTCATCACACCACCTGAAATGTCACCATTAGAGACCATCCCTCACCGTCTGCTGCCTCCAAGATGCACCTGACAAATGCAGGGACCCAGAGGGGGAGTTTACTGTTCAAGCTTATTTATAGAACTATACAGTAAGAGTTGTTAGGAATTATCATTGGGTAACTTTACAGATGGAGAAACTGAGGCTAGGAAAGGAAATGTAACTGGTCTTCCCACATCTCTCTGTCTCTCTCCAGAGAGATCTGTCTACAGTGGTCTGAAAGCAAAGCTGCCATGCTGCTATGGTCTCAATGGTTATGTTCCCCCAAAATTCATATGTTGAAATCCTCACCCATAAGGTGATGACATTAGGAGGCAGGCCATTTCGGAAGTGATTAGGTCATGGAGGAGGAGTCCTCATGAATGGGACTAGTGCCCTTATAAAAGAGCACTGAGGCCAGATGCGGTGGCTCATGTCTCTAATCCCAGGACGTTGGGAAGCCGAGGCTGACAGATCACTCAAGGTCAGAAGTTCTAGATCAGGCTGGCCAACATGGTGAAACCCTGTCTGTACTAAAAATACAAAAAATTAGCTGGGCATGGTAGCGGGTGCCTATAATCCCAGCTACTCAGAAGGTTGAGGCAGGGAAATTGCTTGAACCCAGGAGGCGGAGGTTACAGTAAGCTGAGATTGTGCCACTGCACTCCAGCCTGTGCAGCAGAGGGAGACACCATCTCAAATAAATAAATAAATAAGCATTGAGGGAGATCCCTCGCTCCTTATTCCATGTGAGGACACAGCTAGAAGGTGCCATCATCTGTGAACCCTCACCAGGAAACAAACCTGCCCATGCCCCGATTGTGAGCTTTTCAGCCTGCAGAACTGTGAGAAATAACTTTCTGTTGTTTAAAAGCGACCTAGTTTGTGGTATTTTTTATAGCATGTGTCACTGGGAATGACACCTAAGGAGAAGAGGGAGGTAGGAAGAGTCCAGGGTCAAAGGATGCTGACTTCTCTAAGTCACCTGACTGATGGGCCAGCTGAGAACACATGGATCTCAGATCTGACTGGGACACAGGCTCCAGACCACACTCGGCTTCCTTTAAGAGTCTGGAGAAGCCAGCAGGCTCTGTTCACTCTTCCTCTGTGGTGAGAAGGGAAGAGGACATCATATTTTGCCCTGAAGATAAGGTTGTTGACATCTCTTTACATTATTAGAGAAAATGCCCAGCCAAGAAATAAACCACCAGTTTTATTTACAGTATATTTCCCAGAACTCAGAGAAACAGTGTGCTTTTTTTTATGCAGGCCTAAAACCAAAGTGTAATTTATAACAATACATCAAATTTTACAGTACATAAAATTCTCCCTACCTTATAAAAACATACAAAGAATTGCTCACTCTTTACATAAATTACTTAAGAACATCCTGGGTTTACACATCACGTTGAAAGGATTCCCATTACGGAGAAGAGCTGTTGCTACCAGTGGCAATCTTTGCAGTGGTTTAGGGAACAATTAAAATAGGAAACACAGAAATCGTAACAAACTGCTCTGTGGGAAAGAAACTCACCCCAGAAGGGCTTAGAGTATGTTCTTCCAACCACAAAATTAGTCACTTCCTTATTGAACTTCAGCCTTTCAAACTTTACGATAAAATCAAGGACAGTATTTTAAACCAGAGGTCGTAACCCCAAGGCCATGGACCCGGACCAGTATCAGTCTGTGGCCGACTAGGAACCGGGCTGCACAGCAATCAGTGGACAGTGGGTGAGTGAGCATCACTGCCTGAGCTCTACCTCCTGTAAGATCAGAGGTGGCGTTAGAATCTGATAGGAGCATGAACCCTATTGTGAACTGTGCATGCGAGGGATCTAGGTTCCGTACGCCTTATGAGAATCTAATCATTTTCATCCCGAAACCATGCCAACCCCCAACCCCACCCACTGTCTGTGGAAACATCGTCTTCCACAAAACCAGTTCCTGGTGCCAAAAAGGTTGGGGACCGCTATTATAAACAGCTTAAGGGCAAGAATCATATCTAGTTTCACTCACTGTTATGCCTGACACATAGTAAATGTTCAATAAATATGGAATGAGGAGAGAGGGAGGTGGGGAGGAGGTAGGAGGAAAGAGGGAGTAGCATACAGAATGCAAATGTATCCGTTATCTACCACCACAATGATACTGTATAACAAACTACCCCCAAAGGCTCAGCTTCAAACTATTCTTTTTATTACTGCTCACAAGTGGGCAGGCTGCCTGGCAATTCTTCCAGCCCCAGCTGAGCTCACCCACATGTCTGGAGGTCAGCTGGTTGTTGGCTGATGGCCTAAGTTAGGTCAACCAGACTCTCTCCCATCTGTCTCTCTCTCCCATGCGTGTCTTTCCTATTCCCCCAGCAAGCTGGTCTGGGCATGTTTTCCAGCTAGCGTGGGCGCGTTCTCATAGTGGCTATAGAGATCCAAGCAAGCAAGTGGAAATATACAAGCACTTTCTCCAACTTCTGTTCGCATTATGTTTGCTAAATGTCATTGGCCAAAGCAAGTCACATGCTCAAGCACGCAGTCAGAATGAGGGACTAGGGAATTAAGAGTTATAAGACAGAGGGCATAGCTACAGGGAGAAATTAACTAGAGCTATTAATACAGCCAGCCTACCACAACAATGATACCCAATTCCCAACAGCCCCCACCCTCACCCCAAGCTCCACTCCACATTCGATTATCTAAAGCCCATGCAAAAAGAATAGAAAACAAGATTCTACTGACTCCGTTCTCCATATGGGAAAAGTGAGAGCTCAAAGTCAGGCTCTTCAGTTAGAGTCATATTTATTTAAACCAGCAGTTGCAAATCTGAATACCTACAGGGAATAGGCAGGTAATAAATTACTGAATCAGACCAGGCAAGGAACAGAGGGCACCAAGAAACACTTCCCCTCTCTCCCCAGGGGTGGTAGCTACACAGCTCAGGCCAATAGGCACTTCATAAGAACGCAGGCCCAGGCTGCCAGCTCATCTAATTATTTCAAGAGAGGCTGAAAATAGGCATTTTTTCAATGAAATCATATTTAAAAGTTAGCCACTAATTCAAAAATAAGTAAATAAGCACAAGCCAGGCATGATAGTTCATGCCTATAATCCCAGCACTTTGGGAGACCAAGGCAGGTAAATTGCTTGAGGCCAGGAATTTAAGACCAGCCTGGGCAACATGACAAAACTCTGTCTCTTAAAAAAAAAAAAAATTACTAAAATTAGCCAAGCATGGTGGTGCACACCTGCAGCCTCAGCTACTGGGGAGGCTGAGGTGGGAGGATGGCTTTAGTCCAAAAGACGGAGGTTGCAGTGAGCCATGATCCCACCACTGCACTCCAGCCTGGGAAACAGAGCCAGTCTAGGTCCAAAAAGATATATCCATGAGGCAGAGCCAGTTTTTAGGGCTGAGCATACCAGCTCTGGTTTTAAACACCACGCTTAGGATCTTGGGCCCTGTCTTGAGTGTATTGATTTTGCTTCACCATGGATGAGAGAAAATGAAGGCAGGAACTGTGTCTGTCTTGTTTAGTACTCAGTTCCCAGCCTAGAACAGTGCCTGGCATATACTATTCGTTTGAAGGAAGGAAACAAAGAAGGGAGAAAGGGAGAGTTGAGGGATGGGAGGGGACGGGAGAAATTAACATTTGTGGAGTATCTATTATGCATTAGGAAATATTTTAAGCATGTGCTCTGGACTGAATTGTGTTATCAGCAAAATTCATGTTGAAGCCCTAGCCCCCAATGTGACTACATTTGGAGATGGGGCCTTAAGGAGGTTAATACGGTTAAAGGAGATCATAAGAGTGAAGCCCTAATCTAATAGGACCAGTGTCCTTATAAGAAGAAAAAGAGATACCAGATGATATGGTTTGGCTGTGTCCCCACCCAAATCTCATCTTGAATTGTAGCTCCTGTAATTCCCACATGTTGTGGGAGGGACCTGGTGGGAGATAATTGAATCATGGGGGCGGTTTCCCCCATACTGTTCTCATGGTAGAGAATAAGTCTCATGACATCTGATGGTTTTATAAGGAGTTGGTTCTCATGCTCTCTTGCCTGCTGCCATGTAAAACATGCCTTTCACCTTCTGCCATGATTTTGAGGCCTCCCTAGCCACGTGGAACTGTGAGTCTATTAAATCTCTTTTCCGTTATAAATTACCCAGTCTTGGATATGTCTTTGTCAGCAGCTTGAGAACGGACTAATACACCAGAGGTGGCTCCCCCTTCCCATGTGCACATAAAGGAAAGGCCATGTGAGACATGGCAAGAAGACAGCCATCTGCAAAACCAAGGAGGCAAGCCTCACCAGAAACCTATCCTGTCTGCACACTGATCCTGGATGTTCCAGCCTCCAGACTGTGAGAAAATAAATTTCTGTTGTTTAAGCCACCCAGTCTCTGGTATTTCATTATGGCAACCTGACCAGACCAATACCCCATCTCATCCAATTAAAAATATAAAGCAAAGACATGAAATACACAAATCCCCAACCCAGAGAAAGATAAACACTTTACATTGTGTATTATTTTACAATTTACAAAGCCCTGAGGCAGGGGAACAGATTATTGCCTCCGGTTTTCAGACAAGAAGACTTGGGCACAGAGGGACTAAGAGACTTGCCCAAGGTCACACAGTGAGAAGAGAACACCAAGTTAGATCCAGATTTTAAGAGCACAGACTTTGAGAGCTCTCTTTCCAGGACATCCCAGCATTTCCCACCTTAAACCAGGTCTCCAGTGGGCAACACTGGCACTCCGCCCAGATCCACTCAGATTGTCTGTTACCTTTTCAGGATATCCTACCGTCTACCCCAGTGTGCATTTACCTCCAACGGCCAGCTCCCAGACTCTTCTTTGGAGCACTGTCCTTGGCCACTGGAGACTCTCCACTGGCACCTACAGAAGGCCAGAAGGGCCTGAGCACCTGAGCATTTCTCCCAGGCAGCCCTTATCCGATGGTGATGGGTGCACATGTAAGAAACCAAGCTCCCTATGCATGGGCTAACTCTGAGATGTGACTGACCCTCTAAGGTGTCCCCTGTGGAATCAGGTTGAGGCCGCCTTTCATAGGATTTTGTATGAGACTGCACCCTATTTGTCTTCCTCCTCTTTTCTGCCCTGTTTCCACCACCCCCAGACCTGTATTCCATGGAACACTTAAATCCTTGCCTCAAGGTCTTCTTCTGAGAAATCAACCCCAAACCAAGTCCCTTTGAAGACTCATGCCCTACAACAAGGCTGGTTTTCTACCCAAGGTCCTGGTACAGTGGGGGAGAAGCAGAACCCAGAGCCTAACAGAAGATCACAACTCTGGGGAGGACCCAAAAGAAGCAGATGTGTAGCTCCTGGAACATCTGGTAGAGGAGCAGGAATGGAGACCCTTGCGGCAACAGGGGAGGCTAAGAGGGTGAAGCCCTTTGGCCTTCTTTGGCTTTTGTTATTATTGTTACACAATGTATATATTTTCAGTGTAGGAAATGTTCTCAAGGCAAATATTTTTTAAAAGATAACCCAAAGATAAAATAAGCAGTCAACATATTGAAGAAAGGACTCCCTATTTAACAAATGCTGCTGGGATAACTATTACATGCAGAAGAATAAAACTGGACCCCTACCTTTCACCATATATATATATATATATATATATATATATATATATATATATCAAAGATTTCATGTAATACCTCAAACTATTAAAAAAAATAGAGCTTTTAAGCTGGAGGCATCATATTGGCTGACTTCAAACTATACTACAAGGCTACAGTAACCAAAACAGCATGGTACTGGTATAAAAATAGACATATGAATGAATGGAACAGAATAAAGAACCCAGAAATAAAACTGCTCACCCATAATCATCTGATCTTTGACAAAGCCAACAAAAATAAGCAATAAGGAAAGGACTCCCTATTCAATAAATGCTGCAGGGATAACTGGCTATTCATATGCAGAAGAATAAAACTGGACCCCTTCCTTTCACCACATACAGAAATTAACTAAAGATAGATCAAAGTTTTTTTTTTTTTTTCTTTTGAGACCAAAAAAAACCTCATTCTGTCGCCCAGGCTGGAGTGCAGTGACATGATCTCCAGTCATGGAAACCTCCACTTCCCAGGTTCGAGTGATTCTTGTGCCTCAGCCTCCTGAGTAGCTGGAATTACAGGTGTGTACCCCCACACCTGGCTGATTTTTGTATTTTTAGTAGAGTTGGGATTACACCATGTCAGCCAGGCTGGCCTTGAACTCCTGGCCTCAAGTGATCTGCCCACCTCAGCCTCCCAAAGTGCTGGGATTATAGGTGTAAGCCACTGTGCCCAGCTGGATCAAGGATTTAAATGTAATACTGCAAACTATAAAAATCCAAGGAGAAAACCTAGAAAATATCATTCTGGATATCACCCTTGGCAAATAATTTGTGGCTAAGACCTCAAAAGCAATCACAACAAAAACAAAACTTGACGAGTAGGACCTAGTTAAACTGAAGAGCTTCTGTATAGCAAAAGAAACTCTCAATAGAGGAAACAGACACCCTATAGAGTGGGAGAAAATAGTCATAAACTATGCATCTAACAAATGTCTAATACTAGAATCTATAAGGAACTTAAACCAACAAGTAAAATCAAATAACTCCATTTAAAAAGTGGGCAAAGGACATGAACAGACACTTCTCAAAAAAGAAGAAATACAGGCAGCCAACAAACATAAAAAAAAAAAAAAAAAAAAAAAAAAAAAAAAAAAAAAAAAAAAAAAAAAAAAAAAAAAGCTCAACATCCCTAATCATCAGCGAAATGCAAATCAAAACCATCGTGCACCAGAGTGTTATTACTAAAAAGTCAAAGAATAACAGATGTTGATAGGGCTGTGGGGAGAAAGGAATGCTTGCACACTGTTGGTGGGAATGTTAGTTCAACCACTGTGAAAAGTAGTTTGGAGATTTCTCAAAGAAGTTAAAACAGAACTACCATTTGACCCATTCTCATTACTGGATATATAACCAAAGAAAAATGAATCATTTTGCCAAAAAGACACACACTCCTGTATGTTCATCACACCACTATTCATAATAGCAGAGACATGGAACCAGCCTAGATGCTCACCTATGGCAGACTGGATAAAGAAAATGTGGCCAGGCACAGTGGCTCAGGCTGGGTCCAGCAACTCATGCCTGTAATCCCAGCATTTTAGGAGGCCAAGATGGGTGGATCACTTGAGCCCAAGAATTCAAGACCAGTCTGGGTGACATGGTGAAACCCTGTTTCCATGAAAAATACAAAAATTAGCTAGGTATGGTGGTGCATATACCTATAGTGCAGCTACTCGGGAGGACAAGGTGGGAGAATCACCTGAGCCTGGGAGGTGGAGGCTGAAGTGAACCAAGGTCATGCCACTGTACTCCAGCCTGTGTGACAGAGCAAGACCCAATCTCGACAGCAAAAAGAAAGAAAAAGAAAGAGAAGGAATAAAAGGAAGGAAGGAAGGGAGAGAGGGAAAGGAGGGAGGAAAGAAAAGGGGGGGAAAGAGAAGAAAATATGATATATATATACACCATGGAATACTATACAACCATAAAAAAGAACAAAATTGTGCCCTTTGCAGCAACATAGATGTAGCTGGAGGTCATTATCCTAAGCAAACTAATGCAGGAACAGACAAGCAAATATTGCATGTTCTTACTTATAAGGGGAGCTAAACATTGGGTATACGTGGACATAAAGATGGCAATAATAGACACTGGGGACTACCAGATGGAGGAGGGAGGGAGAGGGACAAAGACTGGAAGACTAACCATTGGGTACTACGCTCACTACCTGGGTGACAGGAAGTCATACCCAAACCTCAGCATCACACAATATACCAACATAACAGACCTGCACATGTGCTGCCTGAATCTAAAAGAAAGGTTGAAATTAATTTTTAAAAAGAGCTTTTACAATTCATAACAAAAATTGCAGAAATCTAACAGAAAAAAACGTTGAGGGAAAGACATTAATAGACAATTTCGGAAGTATAAAAATGGTCTCTAAACTAGTCATCAAAAATCTACAAATTAAAACTGTGAAGTGCTCTTTCCCTCATTCATGTGTCAAAAATTTTAAAGGTTAATAATATTCAACACTGGGGAACTCATGGAATGCAAATTCCTGCAGCAGCTCTGTAGGGCAATTTGGCAATCACTATCAAACTAGTAAATAGGCAAACCCTTCAATCCAGCAATTACACTTCAGGGAATTTATTCTCCAGAATAATTTTCACAACCTAAAAAGTTTTAGGTATGCCAGGTGCAATGGCTCGTGCCTGTAATCCCAGCACTTTGGGAGGCCAAGGTGGGTGGATCACCTGAGGTCAGGAGTTTGAGACCAGCCTGGACAACATGGTGAAACCACAACTCAACTAAAAAGAGCAAAATTAGCCAGGCGTGGTGGTGGGCGCCTGTGATCCCAGCTACTCAGGAGGCTGGGACACGAGAATCACTTGACCCTGGGAGGCAGAGGTTTCAGTGAGCAGAGACTGTGTCACTGCACTCCAGCCTGGGTGATAGAGAGAGACTCTGTCTCAAAAAAAAAAAAAAAAAAAAAAAACAGTTTTGGGCACAAAGATGTGCATTGCAACACCATTTATAATCATGAAAACTGGAAACTGTTTTACTGAAAGCAGTGTCTTTCCTGCGGGTCACTGATTTAGGAACATGCTCTCAGGGAGCAGGAACAAGGGCATGAAGAGGGAAGAGGGAAAAGCCAACACAAAGATGAAATATCCAGTTGGCCACTATCACCTGTAATTGGGTGCTCCATCTATGGAAGCTTTCAAAGAGATTGTGAAATGTATCTCAGAACTGTCCATCTAAGAGGAGCAGGGGAAACACACTATCCATCAGCCCCTGTCTCCTATTGGTCAGGACCACCCAAGGGGCAATGGCTCCCTCCAGCTTCAAGGTAGCAAGTGCAAGTCAGATTCCCAGTGGAGTCCCACATTGCAGCATCTGAGACCCCATGGAGGGCTCAACTGTACAGAGTTAACTGAAGCCTGCTTAGAACTGCTCGGCACAGTTGTGACTAGGATAAGTATGATGACCTCGTGTCATGAACCAGAGTGCCCTGGCCTTCCACGTTGATTAACTTTGATGCAGGGACTGGCCATGTAGTTCATGGTGGTCCTTATCTCTCTGATGGCTTGTCAGTGAAGAAGCCACCTCCTACGGACAAGGTCCCCTGTCATGGAAGGGCTGTGGATCTACTCAGCTGAAAAATACAATGCCTGATGGTGGCTTCTCCTCTCCATAGAGGGGCAGAAACTTTCTCTCCTGAATTGAGGTCGAGGGTGCTCCATTGTCTTAAGTGGTTAGGATTATAGCTGTATCACTTCTTTTCCTCTCTCCAAATGGGCTTCTTTGATACCATCACTTCTTCCACCCAAGTTTCTCTCATTTCCTTGGACTACTGCAGAATGAGTATAATCTTAGGTTTTTCCCCTTCTGGTCACCCTAAAACAAGCATAAAAGCTGTCTGAGCCTTCTTAATGCTTTTGTGCTTGCGAATACCCCTGGGAGGAACTGTAGGGGACACTGTAGCCTTGATCCTCCCAATGGCTCTTTCCTTGGGACTTGTCCTCCCTATTCTGTGTGCCTTTAGTGGAGCTGTCAATCACAGCTTCCACAGCAACAGGTATAGTCTATTAGAGAACCCTACCCTCCAGGGCAGGCTGGTTCAGAAGTAGACCTGTGACTCAAGCAGGACCAATCAGAGCTCTTCCCTAGTAATCCTCTGCTGGAGCCATAGAGAAGACTATATTTTGCCTCTGGAGTCATAGTGTTGGAATTTGGGTCTGCCACTCAAGAGAAATCTTAAATAATAAAATCAATACACAAAAATAAACAGAGCCAAGATATGGAGAAAAAGTCCCAAGTACATTGTTTGATCCATGGCTCCTGTTGTGCCTATCAATATCTTTATGTCTATCCTCATAGATATACAAACCAATAAAAACACTTTAGGAGCTTTAGCTAGTTTGGCTGAATTTTTGTTATTTGCAACAAAAAAGTTAAACAAAAATAGATTGGGGAATTGGGGTAATGGCAAGAAGGTGAACAAGATTTCAGGACCTCTTCAAAGACCTAGACAATGTTTTTCTCTTATCTCCACAGACATACACATGGAGCCAGATCTGAAATCTTGCTTTATTCAGCTCAGCCCTTTGGTCAAGTCTTAAGAGGAAGTCCCCTTTCCATTTTCATCTGTGAAAGTAAAATTCATCATCTTTTTCCTTTCTTGTAATAAAGAGGAAAAAATATGAATACAATATAATGGTGGATTCCCTAAGGACTCAAGTGAAATGACTGATATCTCACATGAAACTCTTTTATCTTCTGGCTTCATACCATAAAACCAACTTAGGGATTTCCCTGGCAGTGTATCTATTAATTCTATGAGTACTGTACTGTCTTGAAGAATGGCTTTGATCAGATTTTATCAAAAATAATAATTATAGCAGCTAATATTTACTGAGCATTTATTATGTATCAGGAACTATGCTAAGCATTATCACACTTACCATAGCAACACTTGGAGCAAGTACCATTATTATTCCAACAGTAGCATTCTATGGGATTGCCTGTCCAGTGCTCCCTTCTTCTCACCCAATCTTATCTTTACAACAGAAGCAGCCATGTTACAATGTAATCCCACCCCTTGGCCACAGCTGATTGGTTCAAAGATGATCACCTGATCCCAAACAGGCCAGTGATACCTTTCTCTGAGAATTTTGAATGTCGCATGATATCAAGTCAGACTCTCTCTGAATGGCTGATGTTACTTTCATATAAAAAGCTGAAAACCTAAACAGCTGTGTTTTCCATCCTGTGCACTGAAGAGCAGAGAAGGCTTAGACTGCAGAGAAAGAAAAGAATGACATCTGTGCCAAGAAAGAAGCAGTGACAGGCAGTGGACACATGCTCTACAGATCTCTAGTTCCATCTCCAGTTGGTAGGATCTACTACTTCCTTGTCATTCCCCTAGCTTGACTTTTCAACTCTTCTTTATAGTATGAACTTTCTAATAAATTACTTCTATTAATGTTGTTGTTTACTCTGATTAACTTAGGTTTCTGTCACTTGAATGAAAATATATTAAGAAACACAATCCCATGCCCTGAAAGAAGAAACTAAAAGTTGTATACATTTCCCAAGAATACATGGCTGAAATTGAACTTAAATCTGGATTTTCACAACTCTGGAGCACCTACTCTTCACAATTTACTATAAGGAAAATGGAGAAGTGACTTGGATTACAAGTATTCATTCATAATGGATGCTCTAAACCCCAGAATCTTCTCTGAGCATAATAACCATAAGAATTCTGATCATCTTGAAGAGCTACTCATGACCCTAGAGGATGTTAAGAGTGAGAACTATGTCAACAAGAATTTAGTCCCCATGGTGAGACTCTCATCAAAGAAGAGGCTCTGGGTTTCAAGTATTTCACTGGCTGGGTTAAGGAGCAGGGAAAGCTTCTGAGAAAACCCTGGAGTGCTGACACTCCAGCCCTACGTGTTGATTTGTCTTGAAAACCAGCCTAACAGGTGCTCATGGAAAAACAACCTCAGAGTCATCTGATTCCTCCTGTTCCTTCACCTCCACAGCCACACCCTGTTGGTTTTAGCTCCAAGGTAGACCTCATTCTATCTATATTTCTCCATCTCCACCACTATGACTTGAGGCTCTGTCATCTCTCACCTCTACTCTTGCAGGAGCTTTCATTGGCCCCTGTGCTGAGCATTCTCCTTGTTGTGCTCAAATCCAATCCCTACCCTTTCCAGTGTTGTTCTACATCCCAAGGAACCATATTTCCCAGGCTCTCTGGCTTCCAGATAAATGCAACCACTGGGAGGCACCAGTGGGAGACTAGAGGGAGGGATGAAGAGAGAAACCAGGGTGTCTCTGACCCTCCACCTGTTTAGCAGGAATCCCTGGGCAGCATCCACACCTCCTCAATCGTTTCACCTTTATGATCCCAGCTCCAGCAGGGCAGCCCCAACCATGGTTCTCCTTCCTGCCAAACTGTTCCAGCTCCTGGGTTCTGATAACATCACCTCCCTACTTTGTCCATTTGGCCATAAGTAAAAAGAAGTCTCCCGATATTAATCATTTCTGGGTCACCTCCTTGTCCCCTATGTGACTTCTCAGCTGTTTTAACACTTGTGTAACCAGTTCCCCATATTAAGTCCCCTCTGTTTGAAACACCTAGACCAGATCTTGACTGATGCACTTCCCTCTGATTCATCTTCTACCCAATAGCCAGAGTAATCTTTCTAAGATATAAACTTAATCATACTATTCCTACTTAAAACCATTCAATGGCTTCCCATCACTTAGAACAAAATCCAAATTCCTCACCACCAGGTCCCTCAAGACCTGCCCCTACCTGCTCTCCAGCCCATCTCACACCTCTCTCCCCATCACCCTGCCTGATCTCCAGCCCCTCTGGCCTTCAGCCCGTCCTCCCACATGCCAAGCCTTTTTCTCCTCCAAGCCTTTGCATGTGCTGTTCCATCTGCCTGGAAAGCCCTCTTCTCTGCTCTCAACCTGGCTCACTTGCTTCTTTTTCTCCCGTAAGTGCAGCATAAATGTCCCCTCTTCATAGAATCCCTCCACCGCCACCCATGATCGTCCAGTATAAAGCCCATCAATGCCTTTTATTTTCTCTCCTAGCACCCTGGTTTGTTTACCTGTTATTGCCTGCTGGCCTCACCAGGTTATAAGCCCACAAGGCAGACCCATATCATGTTCACGGTCTTATATCCAGTGTATCCGTCAGAGTTCTCTGGAGAAACAGAGCCTATAGATTTATGTAGATATATCAGGGGAGAGTTATCATGGGATTTGGTTCCCATGAAGATGGAGACCGAGAAGTCCCAAGCTCTGCCATGCTGCAAGCTTGAGAGCCAGGAAAATCAGTGGTGTGATTCAGCCCATGTTCAAAGGCCTAAGAACCAAGAGAGCAGATGGTGAGACTCCCAGTCGAAGGCCAAAGGCCTGAGAGCTAAAGAAGAGGAAGGAAGAGGTAAGGGGTGGAGCTGGTATGCCCAGAGTCTAAAGGCCCCAGAACCAGGGGTGCCAATGTCTGAACACAGGAAAAGGCGAATGTCCTAACTCAAGAAGGGGACAGAGAATTTGCCTTTCCCCCACCTTTTTGCTTCATCTAGGGCCTCACAGATTGGATGATGCCCACCCACACTGGGGAGGCCCGTCCACTTTACTCAGGGTATCAACTCCAAAAACACTCTCACGGATACACCCAGAAATAATGTTTTACTAGCTACCTGGGCATCCCTTAACCCAATCAAGTTGACACGTGAAACTAACATCACAGCCAGTCCTGGACCTGGCACAGATTAGACAACAAAGATTTGCTGAATGAATAAATCAACCAGTGAGATGATCTAGTTCAGTGGTCATCAAGAGGGGCTTATACAGCCCCACGCAGGCTGTCTTGGCCTGGGTGCTCTAGAAGCAGACGATAATAATTTGTGCAAAAGTCATTTACTAGTGTGTATCCCTATGACAAACCAGCAGGCAAAGCCCCACTGAGGGCAACCTTGGCTCAATCCCTCATCTTAGAGTTGACCAGGTCAAAGGCGGGGAAGCTGAAACACTCATCCCCGACCCCACGCACCTCTCAGTCATTGGTTAAGAGCTTCCCATGTGGTGGAGAATGAACATAGATTCCCAGCAAAGCAAGTTCCGGCAATCTGAAGGCAGTCCCCCACGAAGAGATGCAGGTGCTGGCATTTGAGGAGGGAGAGCACACTAGGGGATGATGCATACAAAAACAGTGAAGGGATGCAGGGATGCAAGTAGCCCAGTAGCTGGGCTTGCTACAGATGCATTTGGAAATGTGTGGTGGTGCCTTTCAGTTTTCAGTAATTTGGAGTATGGCTGACATACAATGCCCAAGGACCAGGCATGCTCAACATCATACACTACTGGGCACGCTCGGTCCCACACAATAAAAAACTGTCCACCTCGAATGTCAGAAGCGCTCCAACAGATGAACACTCATCTGCTTCCAAACCCTTACTCAACAGAGCAGGAACTGAGGTCCAGAGAGGGAGAGCGACTTGCCCAGGGCAACACAGCAAGCAAGTCACAAAGCTGGGGCTGGAATGCTGGTCTCTTCACAGCAGCCCTGGAGTCTTAGTTCCCCTTGAAACCTAAAAGAGAACATTCTAAGCTCCAAAGTGCAAAGTCTTTTCTGGAATTCTAGAAGGGGGAGCCAATTCCCCCTCTTCCCACCCAATAAAAAACTGTCCCACCCCAAATGTCAAAAGCGCCCCAAAAGATGAACTGGGAGAATGAAGTGGAGAGAAATCAAACTTGAAGCCATCAGAGGCTGGAGCCAAAAGCAGATGTGCAAACAAAGATAAGGGAGACAGAGTTTTCACCAGACAAATTCACACCCTGCTCAGTTTAGACATTAAAATGAACTAACTTAATTTCATGCCATATGCAAATCCTTACCAGCTGTCAGCTCTGTAATCACAGGAGACTTAATGTAATAACTAAACAAGAACAAAAACGCAGCAAATACAGGCTCTGGGCAAGTCCATTGACAGCGGGTTTTATGTTCCCGAGAACTCAGCAAGTGTAGAGTGTTTATGGCGGACATCTGGAAGGAACTACGTGCCCAAATGCCTGCAGCGATAATAAATAATGGCTAAGGACTGATCCGGCCATTGCGTCCCCTGATCTTCCATGTACTGTGAACACCTCCCTCTAGGCTCTATAGCTTTTCTCCAATTGTGAGGAGCCAGCTAGGTCCAGCCACCTGGACTGAGAGCTCAGAAGTAGCCAATAAATATCTCAGGTTTCCTGAGTTCAAGTCTCCCACCCAGAACCAAAGGAGCGGGAAGATGGCTCCTGCCTTATAGTAGGGGGCTCCTCTGGCCAGAGGACCCCACATTCCTCCAACTGCCCAAGTTAATAGTCCTAACTGCAAACATCAAATGCTTCTTACAGTGGGCCAGGAACCAAACACACCACTTTCTGTGCATTATGTCAATGTTACCCAAAGTATGGGGGATGATTTAAGGATATTCATTCATTCAGCAAACAGTTATTAAGCACTTATTACGTGTCAGGCACAGTACTGAGAACATAGCAGCAAACAAAAATCTCTGTCCTCAGGAAGCTTCATTTCTCATGGAACAAACATTTTTAAGTACAGTTATGATGTATGTTAGATAAAAACACTTTGCAGCCAGGCACGGTGGCTCCATGCCTGCAATCCCAGCACTTTGGGAGGCTGAGGTGGTGGATCACTTGAGGCCAGGAATTTGAGACTAGCCTGGCCAACATGGTGAAACCCCCTCTCTACTAAAAATGCAAAAAATTATCCAGGTGTGGTGGCACACACCTGTAGCCCCTGCTGCTCAGGAGGCTGAGGTACAAGAATTGCTTGAAACCAGGAGGTGGAGGCTGCAGTGAGCTGAGATCGTGCCACTGCACTCCAGCCTGGGTGATAGAGCAAGACCCTGACTCAATAATAATAACAATAATCTCTGTACAGATGCTATTATTACCAGTATTACTGCTTCTAGCTACTTCTCCAGGAGCCACACCACATATTAGGTATCATTACTAAGAGGCCCTCTCTGCAGCTTCTGAGGTTGCTTCGCTTCCCTTCGAATCAGAGTGGAAACTGTCATTTGCTCTCCCTTCAGGTCCCAGCGGAGCCTCTCAGCTCCCCTCCCATTGAAAGTCAGAAGAGCCAGTACTTGAGATTGAACACTCTATTGCCTGCAATTAAATCCAGCCATATAAGGGGAAATGTCAAACAGCTAACCTTCTTGCCGCGCATTGAGGTCCTGTGGCAAGAGCATGCGTGAATACAGCCATAAACCCTTGACTTGTCCTCGCCTGGGAGTTTCTTTTTCTCAATTGACTTCCCAGGCTCAGTTGGAAGAATTCTGGGGACCACCCCAAGAAGCATGCTAAGAACAGTGAGGGGTAGCCACAGGGAGGGCTTTTATACGTGGAAGCTGTAAGGTTCAATAAGAAACTAATCAGCCCCCCAGACAAGGTGAGCTTTTCATGCATAAACAAGTGTTCCATTATACTGGAAACACCTGGGAGGTTTGCGCTGTGTTCAGGCTCTGCACCAGGGGCTGCCGACAAGGGCTGCCCTCCTGAGACCATGGTGTGCTGGGGAGGGAGATGCGGTACAAGAAGTTGATACAAGAGCGGAGCATTCCGACCACAAAGACAATGCCCTCACCTAGGGTCTGGTGAGCCCCAAGCAAGAAGCCGAGACCTCTGAGATGAGCAAGACTTTTCTATGTGAAGCAGGAAAATGGGAAAGAACATTCCAGGTGAAAGGTCTCTGTGCAGCAGCCCTTTGGTGTAAAGAAAGCTGGATGGTGGGCCAGGTGGCTGATGCCTATAACCCCAGCACCATGGAGGCTGAGGTGGGTAGATCACCGGAGCCCAGGAGTTTGAGACCAGCCTGGGCAACATAGTGAGACCTCCCATCTCTAAAAAAATATTTTAAAAATTAGCTGAGCATGGTGGTGTGTGCCTGTAGTTCCAGCTACTCAGGAGGCTGAGGCGGGAGGATCGCTTGAGCCCAGGAGTTGAAAGCTGCAGTGAGCTGTGATCGCACCACTACACTCCAGCCTGGGTGGCAGAGTGAGACCCTGTCTCTAACAAAAGAGAAAGTGAGATGGTCCTGGATGTGCCTGCGGCCCCGACTCTCCCGTGGATTTCATTGCTATGGGACACCATCCTGCAGCACATCGTAGCTGCTCACAAGCTATTCCTTGAGGGAGACTGGATACTCCAGGGACCCATGTTTTGTTCCTCCCAGAGTTTGAGAAACTCTTGGAGTCTTGGGAAGGACGACATGAAACCAGAGGGCAAATATTATTCTGGATAACAGTAATAATGATGACAACTGCTGAGATTTACTTAGTGTTTGATAAGAACTTCACTTACATCAGATCTTTTTTTTGAGACAGGATCTCACACTCTCACCCAGGCGGGAGTGCGGTGGTGCAATCATAATCATAGTTCACTGCAGCCTTGACCTTCTGGGCTCAAGTGGCCCTCCCTCCCACCTCCGCCTCCCAGGTAGCTGGGACTACAGGTGTGCACCGCCATACTGGGCTTTTTTTTTTTTGGAGACACAAGGTTTTGCTGTGTTGCCCAGGCTGGTGTTGAACTCCTCGCCTCAAGCAATCCTCCCACTTTGATCTCCCAAAGTGCTGGGATCACAGGAATGACCCACCACTTCTGGCCCCCTTATATCATTAATCCTCATAATAGGAGGATAAAGCAGGTCTTGTTATTGTCTCCATTTAAGAGAAGGAACAACTGAGGCACAGAGCAATGGTGACTCTTGTACGAGGACACGGGGTAAGGAGGTTGCGGAGTTTCATCATTACATCCCTTACGGTGGACCACGTCACTCCTCAGGCAACGGCCTCACTGACTCTGATGTCAGTCAGATCCCTACAATGGGTCTTTGAGGCCCCAGGATCTAACGCTTCCAGGCCATCTTTCTGACCACATCTCCCACCTGCTCCACCTCCCTTGCCCTCTCTAGCCCCCTTTGGCTTCCTTGCCATTCCATAAATACACCATGAGCTCCTGCCTTGGGGCTTTCACAAGTGCTATTCCCCCTGCCTGGAACACTCTTCCCTCCAGATGTCCAAGTAACTCACCGCTTCAACCACAAGCCACTCATCATCACCCTCTTTCCCACTTTATTTTTTCCATAGCGCCTGTCGACCTCTAATATGGTGTATCACTCACCTATCTTGTTTAGCATGTCTCTCCTCCACTAGAAAATAAGCTGTGTGAGGGCAGGATTTGAGTCTGTTTTGTTCACTGTGCTTTCCCAGGGCCCAGGACACGGTCCCAATGGAAGCTTGTTAAGCGAGCTCAACAACCACCCCTTTGGTCCCAATGGAAGTTTAACAAGCTTGTTAAACACCAAGGCACAGCCGAAGCATGCAAATGGTTAAAGTTTGGCAAACTTTTCTGGGCACCAAGGCAAGAAGCCAAAACTGGAGGGAACAAGGAGGGACAAACAGGGGGTTTTCAGGGGTTGTCAGGCCAAATTACCAAGATGGGGAACCTGGGCTGCCAAGGGGACTATTACTTGTATTCTAGGGGACACAGCCCCAAGGACAACAATGGGAAAGAGAATGTCACCTTTTCTTCCAGCCACAGGGAAGACAACTGAACTATCTTCACACTGCAGGCCAAAGAGATGCTCCCATTTTCTGAACTTCTCACCCGGGAAGTAACCCATGTTTTACCTAATCCTAGACACCGATGTGCCAGAAATGGTCAGAATTCCCAAGTGTCAGAGCTCCCTCCAAAGCCACCCTTGCTGCATCTCAACCCCCTCCCAAAAATGTTTATCCGACCTGGAGCTGAGACGCAGAGAGAGCTTGAGGGTCCTGCTTATCCTCCTCTGGCAGAGCCCATGGCAGGGTGAGCCGTGGCAGGGCAGCGCGGGGTGGTGGGCTCAGAGGCCTTTGCTCTGGGATCCACAGAACATCTAGGGAGGCATCAGCTGTTGCTTTTCCCCCAAATAAAGCCCAGGTGCTTCTTCAAGCCTCTCTGAGCTGGCACTTCTCAAAGTTCATGTCAGCATTTCTTGAAGAGCTCCCAAGCCACAGATTCCTTGAGGTATTAGAGAGGTAGAGGGAGAGACACTCATTCAGAACACCTTTTTGTATACCTCTGACTACTAGAGCTCTGGAAATGTTTCACATGCCCAGAAAATCAACCAATCAATAATTAAAATCTACCAAGATGTGGGGGCTTCCCAAAGTGAAGTCTGTGGACCAGCAACCTGATGCGCCTCACCTGGGAGCTCACTGGAAATGCAGAATCTCAGACTCTGCCTCAGAGCTGCCAAATCTCAGTGTCTGGGGATTAAGGCCCAGGAACCTGTGTCTTTAAAAACACAGGTTTTTGGGCCGGGCGCGGTGGCTCAAGCCTGTAATCCCAGCACTTTGGGAGGCCGAGGCGGGTGGATCACGAGGTCAAGAGATCGAGACCATCCTGGTCAACAAGGTGAAACCCCGTC
>NW_016107323.1:5502496-5524101 GCF_001604975.1 Cebus imitator
AAAAAAAAAAAAAAAGCAAAAACTTTTTATTTCAAAAAATTTAGATGTAAAAATTGAATATCTAGAGTTTTTCTATGTCCTTCACTCAACGTTCCCTCATGTTAATATCTCACACAACAACAGTACAACTATCTAAACCAAGGAATGAACGTTGGTGCAATATGATTACTCTATGGACATTCAAATGTCATCAGTTTTTCCATTAATGAACACTTAATGGAAAAACTAATTTGTTGGACCATTTTCTGGTCCAGCATCCAGTCCAGAATTCCACATTGCATGTAATTCTCCTACAGGACCATAATGCAACCATCAAAATCAAGCAGTGAACACTGATCTATTATGTTCTCCCCAAACCCCATTTCTGTTTCACCAGTTGTCCTAATAAATTTATTTCTAGTAAAAGAATACAATTCAGAATCAGCCACATACTTAGTTGTCATATTTCCTTAGTGTACTCCAATATGTAATACTTTTGTCTTTTATGATCTTGATAACTTTTGAAAAGTACTGGCCTTTTAGTTTCTAGAATTTCATTCAACTTGAATTTGTCTGATGTTTTCTCATAATTAGATTGAGTCACTGCACACCCAACATCAAAGCCCGGTAAGTCATCAGCTGCCACGTGTTGAGCTATACGCTTACCAAAATCAGTTGTATGCTGCCAAACCTGCTTACGCCAGTTTCACTTGTGATTGTAACTAGTTCCGTAGTATATAGTAGGATAAAACAGGAGGGAAAGGCCAGGCACAGTGGTTCATGCTTGTAATGCCAGCACTTTGGGAGGCCAAGGTGGGAGGATCGCTTGAGCTCAGGAGTTTGAGACCAGCCTAGGCAACATGGCGAAATCCTGTCTCTACAAAAAATGCAAAAATTAGCCAGTGAAGTAGTTCATGCCTGTGGTCCCAGGTATTCAGGAGAATGGCTGGAGCCCCAGAGGTCAGGGCTACAGTGAGCTGTGAGTGCACCATTGCATTCCAGCCTGGACAACGGAGTGAGACCCCATCTAAAAAAAAGGGGGGGGGGTGGAAGAAAAGTTGTTTCTATGAAAACTAAGTTAAGTCTTTTGGAAAGCCACGAGAAAAGCAAGCTTCTAAATAGAAATTGATGAAGAATTAGTTGTAAGATAAAGATGGGAAGGAGAGGAAAATTATAAAAATCTGGAAGGGCTCTATATGCTGCTTAACCAGTGTTTTTAAATTTTCATTACATTTAAAATTTAAAATTATATTCTCATTACATTTAAATTCTCATTACATTACATGAACCAAAAGAGGAAATCACCTGATTCATGCAGGAAAGATAAGGTAAGACTTCACTCAATTAACTCATTTATTTATCATTCATTATCCCAATATTAATATTAGACAATATTCACAGTGCAAATTGGTATACAGAATACTAGTATGTGTAAGTTAAAAGATAGGATAAAATATTCATAATGTAAGGTTTCTGTTTCTCTATTCTAACCAACTTTTTCAACTAACCTTCTAGACACCAGGCAATAGGCAAATGATATTAGGGTGACCTCTCAGCTACACACAAGAACGCATTAAAACTGAGCACTGACCAGATGCAATGGTTCACACTTGCAATCCCAGCACATTGGGAGGCCAAGGCAGGTGGATTGCTTGAGTTCAAGAGTTCAAGACCAGCCTGGGTAATGTGGTAAAACATCGCCTCTATAAAAAAAAAAAAATACAAAAATTAGCTAGGTATGGTGATGTGTGCCTATGGTCCCAGCTACTCAGCAGGCTGAGGCGGGAGGATTGCTGAAGCCCAGAAGATGGAGGCTGCAGTGAGCTGAGATCACAGCACTGCACGGGCCGGGCGCGGTGGCTCAAGCCTGTAATCCCAGCACTTTGGGAGGCCGAGGCGGGTGGATCACGAGGTCAAGAGATCGAGACCATCCTGGTCAACATGGTGAAACCCCGTCTCTACTAAAAATACAAAAAATTAGCTGGGCATGGTGGTGCATGCCTGTAATCCCAGCTACTCAGGAGGCTGAGGCAGGAGAATTGCCTGAACCCAGGAGGCGGAGGTTGCGGTGAGCCGAGATAGCGCCATTGCACTCCAGCCTGGGTAACATGAGTGAAACTCTGTCTCAAAAAAAAAAAAAAAAATACATCACTGCACTCCAGTCTGGGCAACAGAGCAAGATGCTGTCTCAAAAGAAAAAAGATGTGAGTACTAGGAATATTATTCGGCCTTTAAAAGGAAGGCAATTCTGACACATGTTACAACATGGATGAATTTTGAGGACTTTATGCTAAGTGAAATAAGCCAGTCATGAAAGGACAAATACTGTATGACTACACTTAAATGAGGTACTTATGTTACCAAAAGTCCAGGGGTTCCGTCTAGATTCTGCTGCTTTCTGCACAGAAAGCCAATACTGAGACCATGAATATTGCCAGGAAAGAAGACTTTATTCAGGTGCTGCAGACCAAGAGATAGGAGACCAATCTCAAATCCATCTCACTGACCAACTAAACTCAGGAGTTTATACAGCAGGAAGAAAATGTAACTACATGCAAGAAAACAGGAATTAAGGAGGAATAAGGAAGAGGAGTTGGTCAATAGGAAGCAGATCATCAGTTAGGCAATCATGGCATCTCATTGTCCAGATATGGTGGCCTGGTGAGTTTCAGCTCCTTGATCCTATCTGGGAGGCCTGATGGTTGGTTTCCAGAGAAAGGAACTCAGATAGGACAAATGTAACTTTTTCACGCTTTAAGACCAGGAGAATCAATTTATTTGTTTATTCGAAGAAACCATAAACATCAGTTCTATGGGACAATTGGGCCGGTTTCACTTAGCATCGTTAAGATCATAGAGAAAGAAAGTACAATGGCGGTGGTCAGGGGCTTAAGGGAATATGGATGGCAAGTGGTTGTTTAATGAGTATGTAGTCTCAGGTTTATGAGA
Organism: Cebus imitator; assembly: GCF_001604975.1. Lineage (NCBI taxonomy): Eukaryota > Metazoa > Chordata > Mammalia > Primates > Cebidae > Cebus > Cebus imitator. Next base: position 5,505,425 of record NW_016107323.1, read on the forward strand.
ATGGAAAGAGTTCTAGAGATGGATGGTGGGGATGTTTGCAAAACATTATGAATGTATTTAATTCCACTGAACTGTACACTTAAAAATGGTTAAGATGGTACATTTTATGTTATGTGCATTTCACCACAATAAAAAATTAAGGAGGCGGGGTGGTAAGGGAGTGCTAGAGTGTTTACATCCCATTATATAGGGTGTTCCAGCAGGATTTCAAATAACACACAAACTTCACTGCTCTTCCTGTATTTCCATTGACATGGGTTCTAGACAACCTGACGAGGTAAAAGAGACAGTTTCCCAAAGGTAGGGCTTTTTGGTTTGGTTTGGTTTGGTTTGACAACTGCATTTGTTGTTGTTGTTGTTGTTGTTGTTAAAGCATCTGTTTCCATTTTCTTCTAATCCTTTCCCTGAGATTACCTGAGTAACTTTAAAAATATGGAAAAGCTACCATCTGCCCTGGAAAGAGACAATACTAATTGCCAAGCCCATACAGCCACAGACCTGCCTGTCATATCTTGCCTGCACATAGTAGGATATTAACATATGTTTGCTGAATTAATCAATGAACAAATGAAAGTTTCATTTCTTGGCTGTAAAAAAGAGAAGAAAAAGCCACAGGAAAAGTTGGGAAAAAAGAAAAGGGAAATCCGAAAAGTTACCCCAGTACATGTTGCGTTACTTGGGTTGGAAGTTGTCTGCAGAAGACAGAAATCATTTTAGCAGAAGTTTCTTCATCAGTTGCAGCCCCATGACCAGCTCAACAGGTCTCAGGGCAGGTGGCTAGGGATTCACAATCAAACCTCCATTCCCAACCCTAGCTCATTGCCCCCTTATTTGGATACAGTAAGGGTGATCAAGCCCCTAGCTGGTAGGCTCTTGCTTCTTGGGAAGCTGAGAGCTGATGGGGACCCTGGTCAAGAGATCCTACCATGGAATGCAAATTAGTACAGCCACTCACATATATTTTAAGACTATTAGAAAAAAAAATAAGGGTCTTTCCTCCTGAAATTTCCCTCTCTCTCAATAGAGAGAGAGCCATTTTTCTTTCTCTTTCTTCTGCCTATTCAACCTCTGCTTCTAAACTCCTTGTGTGTGTCACTGTCCTAAATTTTCCTGGTGCAAGACAACAAGCCCAGGGTACACACCCCAGACAACATAGCCACTTCATACTGAGGACCTCGTCCAGGAAAGCAAGGTACAGCATTCATGGAAACACAACATCTGGTGAAGGCAAACCAGTGTTACAACCCATCAGAATGGCTGACAGCAATCAAATTCAAAATGATGCTACAGGCAGAACCACACATGGACACGCCTTTCTTTCAAGGACCCTTAGATCAACCCCAGGAGGCGCCCTAGCTGCTGTTCCCCACACAATGCCACTTTTCAGGAGAAGTAGCCAGAAAGAGTCATCATCCAACACTCCCTAGCAGCAGTTAGGGTTACAATTCCAGAGGGGGGAATGATACGGGAGTTAAGAAGAAATGACTTAGGCAGATAGGGTGCAGAAGTCCTCAGTAAGATTTCCCTTTTAATGAAAAGCAACCATAAATCATTTTCCTTTCTAACAAGGAGCAGCCGGTAACATCAAGCTGCAGACATAGATGCCGGCAGTTGTGCCAATCATGCTCAAGATGGCGGCTCCATCGCCCCTTCTCTTTGTCAGTCACATGTACAGTAAAGAGCAGAAGAAATGGCCCCAGTCAACTGAAAAGCCCATTCGCATAACAAGATTAGGGTGGGGCAGCCAGCCTTTCCTTCAAGCTATGTAAATGTCATAGCTGATCAAACCAACCTGTGAGCCCTATGTAAAGCAGACACCACCTCCTCAGGCCTGACTATAAAATCCAGTGCATCACTTTCTGGGCAGTCTTTCCTCTTGGAAGTCCCAGAGAGGGAGGTGGTTTTCTTTCTCTTTCTCCTGCCTATTAATCCTCCACTCCTAAACTCAAAAGGAAAAAGAAAAAGAAAAGAAAAATTGCCATAGCCACTATGGAGAACAGTGCTGCAGTTCCTCAAAAAACTAAAAATAGATATGATGATATGATCTGACAATTTCCCCAGTGGTTACATTTAAAAGAAAGAAAATCAATATGTTAAAAAGACATCTCCATTCTGATGTTTACTGCAGCACTATTCACAATAGCCAGAATAAAAAATCAACCTAAGTATCTATCGGTGGATGAATGGAGAAAATGTGGTATATACACATAATGGAATATTATCCAGCCATAAAAAAGAATGAGGTCCTATCATTTGCAGCAACATGAATGGATCTGGAGGTCATTCTGTTAAGTGAAATAAGCCAGGCACAGAAAGACAAAGATCTCATGTTCTCACTCATATGTGGGAATTTAGAATGTGGATCTCATGAAATTAGAGAGTAAACTGGTGGTTAACAGAGGCTAGGAAGGGGCAGCGGGGCAGGAGAATGAAGAAAAGTTGATTAATAGGTACACATACGCAGTTTGATAGAAGAAATAAGACCCAGTGTTTCATAGACCATTGGAGTGACTATAGGTTACCATAATCTATTGTATATTTCAAAATAGCTAGAAGAGAAGAATTTGAATTTTTCTAGCATAAAGAAATGACAGTATTTAAGATGATGGATATCCCAAGTACACTGATTTGATCTTAACAAATTACATGAATGTGTTAAATTATCATGTGTGCCCTGAAACTATGCACATCTATTATTCATCAATTTTTAAAAACAAAAACTCGATCATCTGCAAAGACTCTGTTTCCCAATAAGGTCTCATTCACAGGTCTTGGTGGTAAGGACTTCAACACCTTTTGGGAGGTACAGTTCAACCCATGACACACATTTGCACATAATAGAGTGGTTAACAGCTCCAGATCCTCCTTAATCAGATCAAATCCCAGCTCCACCACTTACAGGCTGATGGCCTGTGACAAGTCACTTCACGTCTCTGAGTTTCGGTTTCCTCATCTGTAAAATGGGTTTCATAACTCTACCTACCTCTTGGGGCATCAAAGGGGCATCAAAGTATTCAACAAAATCATGTACTTGTTCAACCAATGTCGATGGCACTCCTGTGGCCTGCCAGCATCAGGCACTGGGGCTGTAGCTGTGAACAAAAGACAAATCCCTGCCCCCATGGAGCTTACTGAGGACAAAGGGGCTGCAGAGACAGTTTATATTTTTTAAAATAGGCTGGGTGTAGTGGCTCATGCCTGTAATCCCAAAGCTTTGAGAGGCTGAGGCAGGACGATTGCCTGAGGCCAGGAGTTCAAGTCCAGCCTGGACAACATGGTGAAACCCCATCTCTAACTAACAGAAATATAGAAAGTTAGCTGGGCATGGTGGTACATGCCTGTAGTCCCAGCTACTTGGGGGGCTGAGGCAGGAGAATCTCTTGAGCCCGGGAGGCAGAGGTTGCAGGGAGCCAAGATCGTGCCACTGCACTCCAGCCTGGGTGACAAAGTGAGACCCCACCTCCAATACATAAATAAAGAAACAAACAAGAAAAATATCTAGGCTAGCAAAGGGCAAAGAGTGAGATTATTTCTAAGTGCATCATTTATGGCTGAAAAATTTTAAAATGATGCAAGTGATAGCCTCAGCAAAACATCTGCATGAAGTGAAAGAGGTGGCTGTTAAGTGAATCCCCATAAAAAGAGAGGGGAAAAAAAAGATCTGTAACAATGAGATCATCCTAACTCACGGAATGCTCATAGCATGGTGCTTGGCACCTGGTAATCTTCTGCTGCTCATGATTATAACTCTCCCGAAAAAGGAAGTCGCAGGAAGCATGTCCACTCCATGCCAGTGTGAAGCCCAGCCAGGCCAGCCATGCTTCCAAAGGGCCACTTTTCCCACCGCAGTTGCCAAGCAGCCAAGATGTCTCAAGAAGGAACAAGGAAAGCTAGGTTGGTGGCCCCGGAGGAGTCTGCTCCCTTTCATCCATCCGGAGCCTGGCGGGTAATTTTGCAGCTGCACCCCCAGCCAATGAACTGTTCTCAAACTGCATGGAAACACTGCTGTTGGAAAACTGTGAAGATCCATAAAAGGGCAAGAAAAAAATGCTGAAAGAAGCCAGTCTCCAAAAGCCATTATATTATAGGATTCCATAGGAACAAGGAAAGCCAGGTTGATGGCCTCGGAGGAGTCTGCTTCCTTTCATCCATCCCGAGCCTGGGGGGTAATTTTGCAGCTGCACCCCCAGAAACATCCAGCAGAGAAAAATCTATACAGACAGAAAGTAGATTGCCAGGGACTGAGGGAGGGCGTTTGGGGAGAAACAGGAAATTGCTACTAAAGGGTCTTTGCTTTCTTTGGGGGTAATGAAAATGTTCTAAAATTGGGGTGATGGTTGTACAACCCTGTGAATATATTAAAAACCATGGAATTGTACACTTCAAATGGGAGAATTGTGTGGTATGTGAATTATATCTCAATAAAGCTGTCATTAAAAAAAAAAAAAAAAACAGTTGCCTTGGCTCTAAACTTATTTCTCCGGTTCCTCTGAGAACGCCAAATCACTGCCATCTCTCTGATTAGGGCTGAATTCATTTCACAATTATTTTTAAAAGAGTATTTTCTCAACACCTGAAATAGGGCCTTTGATGTCTGTCCAAAGCCCTCCTGGGAATTCTTATCTATTTAAAAGAGGGAATGAGTATTATGAGCTTGGCTTTCTTGGCTGGCCAGGCACCCATGTTAATTTCCACATCTCCACGTTGCTATGGCAACAGAGAGCTTCCACCGAGAGCTTTTTGGGGGTCATCAAAATGGACTGCAATTTGGACTCAGGGAGGTCCACAGCCCCTCTGCCCAGCAGCCCCCAGACCCTGGCTGCCTTGAATCAGCTGAAACAGAGAAATCAGAGAAGGGGGACGATGCAGGCTCCACTGGGTCTTCGCTCCACCCTGGCCCAAACTGAGTCACCAACCCCATGCAGGAAGGGAAGTATTAGTCACATCTTTCAGAGGCTGTGATCTAAAACAGCGTATTGAGCACCTGAATCAGTCTCCATGTCAACATGACCATATTTTTAGGCAGGAATAGGCAGCTTCTCCGGCCAATTAGAGTAGTACAGCTAGAAAGCATGCAGCAAACAGCTGGGAGAAAGGCAGTCAGCCACTGGGAGTCCACGGTTCTCACAGAGGAGTCTCACAAATGCAGACGCTCCCTGCCTTGGGGGTCTCAAAGAGTCCACGACGTGAGGCCCAGGAGGCCTGAAGTCCACGCTGTCAGCCTGTCAGGCAGAATCATTGAGACTGAGAAGGGAAGAGGCAGTGCACAACAGCACAGGGAGCCTCGAAGATGGGCCCCACTGATCGTCATTTCCTGGTGAGCCTTATGTAGCCCCCTCATATGTTGTACCAAGGTTGATCTGTGTTGTGGCCAATAGAGTACAACAAAAGTTAAAGTATGCCTTCTGAAGCTATATCATAAAAGACATCACACTCTTGGGTATTCATACTGGGGGAAGCCAGCCGCCATGTTGAGAGGACACTCAAGCAGTCCTATGGAACAGCCCACATGAGAGGAACTGAAGCCCCCAGCCATCAGCCATGTGAGCCACCTTGGAAATGGAAACTTCAGCACCAGTCAAGTCTTCAGATGACTGCAGCCGCACACAACATCTTGACCACAATCTCAAGAAAATCTGCCAGCTAGAACCATCCAGCTAAACTACTACCAGATTGACCTGCACAAAATAATGTAAAGTAAAAAATGTTTGCTGTTGTTTTAAGCTACTAAGCACTGGGGATATTTGTTACACAGCAATGGATAACAGATGTAGGGTGGATGCCAGAAATTGTATTGAGAAGATGACTTTATTAAGATTTTTCCTCCTTGCTCCTTCCATACCCTCAAAGCATTTTTATAGTAGAAGGTGACATGTTAATGGATAGGGAATCTAGAGGCTTGGATTTGTATTATGGCTCTGTCCTTAGTTTTTCCACCTCTAAAGCTGAGGAGCTAAAATGTAACCTGAGATCTCAGAAAGCCTAGGGTCTCATGAGGGTCAAAACCATAAGTTTTGAGTCAGGAAGACTGCTTGCGAACCCTGGCTCTGCTTGCTTGCTGTGTGACCTCGGGCTAATTACCTAATTTCTCTGAGCCTCACTGTCACCTTCTATAAAGTCGGTTTAATAATACCTTCTTCATGGCATTATTACAAACATTCAACAGGATACCCTACAAATTACTTAGCAAGCGGTAAGTGCTCAGTTGTTACCACTGACCAAAATAAGATACCATGGTGGGTACAATTATTTCCACCTGTAGCTAAGATACAGGAGGATCAGAGCAGCAGTTAGAGGATTTCATTGGTCTGGAGCAAGGCCCCATGTGGTTGTTTTTCAAACCCCCCCCCCAAATGATTCTTTGAGAAACTCTGTCCTAGAGAAACTTCCACACATGTGCCAAAAAATCATACAAGTATTTCACCACAATCTGTAATAGGGAAAGACTGTAAATAATCCAAATGCCCATCAACAGGTAAATGGAAAATAAATTGTAAATGGAATGCTATACAGCACTAGAAAATTAATCAACCAGAACTATGCATATCAGCACAAGCATAAATCTCTAAGACATAATTCTGAACCCAAAAAATGCAGAAGGATCCACAGAGTATATATAATGTATAAAAATCTGCAGAGCATCATTATGTATTATAGTTACATGCCTATGGATAAAAGCAAAAGCCATGCGTGGGGCAGTAGCACCAAATTCAACATGGTGGTGACCTCTGGGAGGGAGGGAAGGGCATGTGAAGGGAAGGAGACCCACGGAGCTTCAGTGCATTGGTGACATGTTATTTCTTTTTTTTGAGATGGAGTCTCACTTCGTCACCCAGACTGGAGTGCAATGGTACAATCTCAGCTCACTGCAACCTCCGCCTCCTAGGTTCAAGTGATTCTTTTGCCTCAGCCTCCTGAGTAGCTGGAATTACAGGTGCATACCACGCCCAGCTAATTTTGTATTTTTAGTAGAGACAGGGTTTCAGCATTTGGTCAGGCTGGTCTCAAACTCCTGACCTCGTGATCTGCCCGCCTCAGCCTCCCAAAGTGCTGGGGTTACAGGAGTGAGCCACTGTGCCTGGCCAACATGGTATTTCTTAAACTGGATGGCAGGCACACAAGTGCCCATTACACTGTCAATGCCTTTTGGATGTCTGAAATATTTCATCATTTAAAAATAGATATGACCAGGTGTGGTGGCTCATGCTTATAATCCCAGCACTTTGGGAGGCTGAGGTTTGAGGATTGCTTGAGCCCAGGGGTTAAAGACCAGACTCGGCAACATAGGGACACCCCTTCTCTAAAAAAAAATATATTATTTCAATTGGCCAGTCATGGTGGTATGTATCTGTAAACCCAGCTACTTGGGAGTCTCAGGCAGGAGGATCACTTAAGCCCAGGAGGTTGAGGCTATAGTGAGCCCAGATCATGCCCCTGCACTCCAGCCTGGGTGACAGAGTGAGACCCTGTCTCTACAAAAAAAAAAAAATTTAAAAATTAGCCAGTCATGGTGGCACGCACCTGTAGTCCCAGCTACTTGGGAGGCTGAGGCAGGAGGATCACTTAAGCCCAGGAGGTTGAGACTGCAGGGAGCAGAGATCGTGCCACTACACCCCAGCCTGAGTGACAGAGTGAGAGCCTGTCCCAAAAATAAATAAATAAATGTGCACAGAGAAATATTGAGCAGAATTTTGAATGTATATATTTTCTTCTTTTTTGTGGATTCTCTATCTGTAATGATCTCATGTTGTTTTTAAGAAATAAAATAGTTGTTTAACAAGTGAAAGGCAGTTATATCTAATTTTTTGCAAAAGTGTCACTTCCCCAAATGATTTGCTCTGAAAACAGCACTCATCTGCATGTCTGAGTTTTGAAATATTGCTGATTTGAGCCCATATGACCTGAGAAACATGCTGAGGCCACAGCACAAGCCTTTGGCCCAGGAACACTCATATGGGTGTCCACCAAACCCTGTTTCTTGGTGATGCCTCAGAAACTGGGTTTGACCTCACCAGATATGTCTTAAAAGGAGAATTAATCAGTAGTCAGGGAGAAAGGCTGGTGGGCTCTCTTTTTCAGCCACAGCATTAAGTTAGAAGGAGGAAAAAAAAAATCCAGGAGTGGGGAAGAGGAGAGCAGTGAAGAAGCAAGAACAGGTGTGGTGTGTTTTCTTTGTAATAAAGTTGAGTCATTCTGCAGCCAACTCAATACCATGCAGCCTGAAGCCAGGGAGTTTTGTTTTTCCTAAGCAATAGAATCTGACTCTGCCAGCAAGAAGCGTTTGACTGCTGTTCCTTAAACATGCAGAAGGTTTTGTTTGTCTTGTTTTATTTTGCATAATGGACACATTTCCCATGCAGCCACTTTTTCTGGGATCTTTGTCATGTGTCAAGGTAAGCGGTTAGAAAACTCCTCCGTGGGCCACGGGGAGGCAATTTTCACCTAATACAGAATGCTTAAGATGGAGAAAGCCAACTTTTCAATATCGCTTCAGGGACCATATTTTGTGCATTCAACACAGCTCAATGCAAAGTCAAGAGTTAAAATTGAGTGTAATCTGACAAGGAGATTTAACAAGGCAAGTGATGGCAAGTGAATTACTGCCCCCTGGTGGCCACACACAGCAATGGGATCATTTTGCTGTAATAGTCTCTTGAGTCTTGTCTTCCTGTGTTCCCTGCCATCTTCCACTACCCTCTACAAAGGGGTTACAATCTGGCAACCCTGGAAAGCCAGCCGGCAGGCATGCCAATTGTCTTAAAATCTGGAGATACGGCCAGGCGCGGTGGCTCACGCCTGTAATCCCAGCACTTTGGGAGCCCGAGGCGGGCAGATCACGAGGTTAAGAGAGCGAGACCATCCCGGCCAACATGGTGAAACCCCGTTTCTACTAAAAATACAAAAAAAAATTAGCTGAGCGTGGTGGCGGGTGCCTGTTGTCCCAGCTACTCGGGAGGCTGAGGCAGGAGAATTGCTTGAACCCAGGAGGTGGAGATTGCAGTGAGCCGAGATTGTGCCACTGCACTACAGCCTGGGCGACAGTGTGAGACTCCATCTCAAAAAGAAAAAAAAAATGTTGAGATACTGCTTAAAAATCTAGGCCTCACATTTCTTTTGAAAAATTGAAAACTGTATCCACTTTTTAGACTGCATCCCAGCTAATAAATATGGGTTAGAGCTGAGAAGCTGCTGCCCACTTTAGACAAGGCATGTGCCCTCAAATCTGCCACACTGCCCCCCCATTGTCTCATGGCCAGGCAGTTTTACTCATTAGCAGTTCCCCCATTGCTTCTGCATTTACTACACGTACCCTAAGCTAATTAAAGAGCTAACAAAGACAGGAGGGTGTCTTTAGAAACAGACAATTACATTGCTTTATGCCTGGGTGTGGACAGGGGTCCACAAGTCCCATAATACCCAGCTCAGTGAGGATGAGTGACTTATTCAAGGTCACCCAGCTAGCAAGCGGTGGGCCTTGCATTTGAGCGCACATCTGTCTCGCCCCCAGAGCGTCACTGTTTTCTGATGTACCAACTGTCACCCATAAGCTGGCTGCATGCCAGGCCCTCCTCTGGGGAAGGTTTTCACAATGACATTATAATTGGGCCATCAGGAAGTGCAATACAGAGGACTCCAAGAGAAAAATATTCATGACCTTTGTTGAAAAGATTAAAAACAAGAATAATCACCACCCTGATATTGTTCCTTAAAAACTATGGTTCTGGCTGGCCACGGTGGCTCAAGCCTGTAATCCCAGTACTTTGGGAGGCCGAGGCAGGCAGATCACTTGAGGTCAGGAACTGAAGACCAGCCTGGGCAACATGGTGAAACCCCGTGTCTATTAAAATACAAAAAAATTAGCTGAGTGGCACACGACTGTAATCCCAGCTACTCAGGAGGCTGAGGCAGAAGAATCGCTTGAACCCAGAAGGTGGAGATTGCAGTGAGCCAAGATTATCCCACTGTACTCCAGCCTGGGCAACAGAGCAAGACTGTCTCAAACCAAAAACCTCTATGGTTTGTCCTGCTGCAGGTGTTTCATGCTCATTACTACCAAATTGCTTGAGCATCTACTCAGTGCCATGCTCTGTGCTGGGGGCTGGGAGCTGTAAATGCTGTGGGGGGTGCAGGGGGCAGTTACAAGATATGAACAAGGGGCCCAATAGACAAGGGCCAAAGCTGCTTGGTCCTCACCTTGCAATGTCCCCAGTGGTGTCCTTCATGACAGCATGACTCTGGTCATCAGCCCCAACTCTGCCCTGGGCTCGGACACTTTGTTCCGTGCTGTGGATCAGTGGCTTCCCTAAACTGGAATCAAAACAAGACCTATACAAGGTGCAATGGGGGTCTCTCCCTGGTGGGTGGGGCAGCCTGCAGCTCTGGCCATTTCTTCTGTGGATAATAAAGCAGCAATGACTTGGTGTCTTCTAGAAATAATTACAACAGCTGATCTGTATCAAGAGTTTGCTCTGAAGACAGGTGTGGTGGCTCACACCTGTAATCCCAGCACTTTGGGAGGCCAAGGTGGGTGGATTGCTTGAGCCTAGGAGTTTGAGAACAGCATGGGCAACATAGCAAAATCCCATCTCTACTTAAAAAACAAAAAAACAGCCAGGCATGGTGGTGGGCACCTGTAATTCCAGCTACTCAGGAGGCTGAGGCAGGAGAATCGTTTGAACCTGGGAGGCAGAAGTTGCAGTGAACCGAGATTGCACCATTGCACTCCAGCCTGGGTGACAAGAGTGAAACTCCGTCTCAAAAAACAAAAGTTAGCTGGCATGCACCTGTAGTCCCAGCTACTAGAGAGGCTGAGGTGGGAGAATCCACTACAGCCCAAGAGATGGAGGTAGCAGTGAGCCAAGATCACACCACTGCACTCCAGCCTGGGCAACAGAGTGCCTGTGTGTGTGTGTGTGTGAGAGAGAGAGAGCGAGAGAGAGAGAGAGAGGGGAAAGAAAGAGGAAAGAAGGAAGAAAGAAAGAGAGAAGGGAGGGAGGGAGGAAAAAGAATGAACAAAGGAGGGAGGGAGGAAGGAAGGGAGGGAGGGAGGGAGGGACTGAGGGAAGGAGTGACGGAGGAAGGTAAGAAAGGGGAGAAAGAGTTTGTTCTGTGCCAGGTGTATAGAATCTCATTTCACCCTCCCATAAAACCCTGGGAAGAGTTAATATTATCACATTGTGTGCAGTTTACAGAAAAGCCTAAACAGATGATCAACAGGATCAAGTCACTTGCTGAGTGTGATTCAGTTTGCAAGTGACAGAGCTGGGATTTGAACCCAAGGCTGTGTGACTCTCAACAGTGACACCCACAGCCACCACACAGCCCTGCCTCTGAGGGCACTACATGCCACAGAAGAGGTCAGATCTCAAGTATCAAGCCTTCCGCAAATCGTGAACTGGATGCCAAAAGCAATGTAGGTTGTTTGTCCCCATTTTACAAGTGGGGACAGTGAGGCTAGGAGTACCATGCCCAAGATGACACAGAGAGTAAATGGCAAAGTCTGATTCTGAGCCCAGGTCCCTCTGACTCCTCAAAATCTGAACTGCTATATTCTTAATGCTTAGCGTTTCTGGGGCACCTCCCTAGATATTTCAGCATTTGTGGATTAAGATGGAGGTTTCCATTCTCTGCTTCAAGAAGAAAATTTCTCTCTGGAAAGCCAAAAGAACTAGCCAGGTCCTTCTGGAGAGTATGCAAATTACAAAGTCAGGAAGGATTGAGCAGGGTGGCTCCCATCTGTAATCTCAGTGCTTTGGGAAGCCGAGGTGGGAGGATCACTTGAGGTCAAAAGTTCGAGACCAGCCTGGGCGTATTAGCAAGACCCTGTCTCTACAGAAAATAAAAAATCAGGGCCAGGCACGGTGGCTCATGCCTATAATGCCAGCACTTGGGAGGCCGAGGCAGCCGGATCACAAGGTCAGGAGTTCTAGACCAGCTTGACCAACATGGTAAAACAGCATCTGTACTAAAAATACAAAAATTAGCCAGGCATGGTGGCGCGCACCTGTAGTCCCAGCTACTCAGGAGGCTCAGGCAAGGGAATCACTTGAACCCGGGAGGCAGAGGTTGCAGTGAGCCGAGATTGTGCCACTTCACTCCAGCGTGGGTGACAGAGCGAGACTCTGTCTCAAAAAAAAAAAAAAAAAAATCAGAAATAAGAAAATTCCCCTGGCTGTGGTGGCACACACCTGTAGTCCCAGCTACTCGGGTGGCTGAGGTGGGAGGATCGCTTGAGCCCGGGAGGTGAAGGCTGCAGTGAGCTGCACTCCAGCCTGGGCAACACCTGGAGACCCTGCATTTTTTTAAAAGAAAAAAAAAATAAGATTTTTAAGTCAGGGAGGAAAAGACAGAGAGGGAAAGAGAAAGAAGGCGGCGGCAAACCCAGCAGCATGGGGTGGGGGCTAAGAACAGGGGCTGCGCAGTCACGGAGGCTAACAGGGTGAAGGCGTGGATAGCATCAGCATCTTCATTTCACACCCGGGAAAACTGAGGCACACGACAGAGGCTCCGGGACGAGGAGACCCGAGGAAGGCACCGCCGTGCAACTTCGAGTTTCCGGGCCCGCCAATCAGCGCGCCGCAGTTTCCCGCACCTGCTCCTCCCGCCAGTGGCCTAGGCCCCGCCCCTCCCGCTGCTTATTGGCTGCTACGGGAACGAGTCAAACGCAAGCGACAACCAATGGGAGTGGCCCACGGCGCGTCTTTCCCGGGGAAGCCGACGCGGACGCGGGAACCCGGAAATGCGAAGGAAGGACAAGTCGGGAAAGCCAATCCGCCGCGACGAGGGCAGCGGGCCGTTCAATGGCGAGTCGCCGAGGGCGGGGCCAGAGGCCGGCGGCGAAGGAGTACCCGGGAGCCGGCGGCCTCGGAGCTGGGAGCGCGGGGAAGGCTTTTGGGGTTCTGACAGCCGCGCGCGGTGAGAAAGGGGCAAGCGCGAGGGACTCGAGAGGACGAAGCTGGGAAGGGTGCGGCGGGGCCGCGAGCCCTGGGCGGGGTTCGGGAAGGGGAGGCTCCGCAGTCTTGGAGGGGACTTAGACCTGTCCCCTTCCCTCTTCGGGCCTCAGTTTCTCCCTTTCCAGGGAAGTGAGGGGGAGAGATTCGCGCCTCCCCTAATGCACTTCTTCCCCGCACACACCCCTGGCACCGGCGAACTGCCCCTTGCCCTGTACAGCCCGGTCCAGGAGCCTGTCCCTCGGGAAGCCCTCCCAGACCCCTGGACCCGCGCAGCACGTCAAGCGCGCCCCTATTAAAGCGCACCCTAAGCCATTCCACATGTTCTGTGGCAACAAGCCAGGCTCCCCATAAGACTCTGAACCCCGTGATCCATCAGTCATTCTTGAGTCAGGACCAGCCCAGAGCAGATGCACAGGCCCTGCCTAGCAGTAAGGTGGAGGTTGTGACCTGGGGACTGGGCGCAGGGGCCCTGGGGTTTCCTTCCAAACGCCTCTATTTACCTCCTGTGGACCTTCTGGAATTTAACTTATGCTCTCTGTGCCTTGATTTCCTTTGTCTGTAAAATGGAGTTGGGGGTAGCCTTTCCTTCATAGGGTGGTGGCATGAGGGTGAGATGAGGCGATTGCGTGGCCAGTACATAGCTCTGCGCCCAGCACACCATAGTTGCCTAATAAGTGCTTATTGTTAGCATAATGTTTGCATACCTGGCCGCCCTCCACTTCCACTGCCAGCCCCAAGCACATACAAGCCCCCTTGTCACTGAGGCCAAGCTCTGTGGCCCACAGCGGGAGTTCCTTTCAAGGTGCTCCAACCGCTCATCCTCTTGGTGGTGTCCCTTCTGGACAGGCCAGGAACGGAAGGCCCAAGAGGGGAAGGGCACTGCAGGCACTGTGGCTGAATATCAGGGTGAGGGCAGTAAATGAGGCCACCCAGCAGTTGTGCTTATCGAAGATTGGGTGTCAGAACTGCCGTGGCTGATCTGCTTGTGTGTATCTCTGTCAGTCATTTGCGTCCCAAATGTTTGACATATGTCCCCAAACCCAGTGTTCGTGATCAGAAGCCACAGGGATGTATGGTAAAGGGGGATCACTTTAGAGCCGTGAAGTTTCTCAGTTCAAGTCCTAAGGCTGTCAATTGCTCACAGTGTGACTTTGGGCAAGGGACTTCACCTCTCTGAACTTCAGTTCCCTCACCTGGAGAGTGGGGTGAAAACATCAGCTCAAGTCGCTGTTGAAGATTGCAGGAGGTGCCTGTGTGAGGCGTTTGGTGCTGAGCACAGGGCCTGGACTGTGGCAAGTGCTCGATACTTGTTGGACCACAGTAGAGTTATTTTCACAGTCACACTGCCCAGGAGGTGGCCCCAGTCCTTCCAGCCTGGCCCGCCTCTAGTGAGATCCACTCCTTGCCTTGTCCCCACACCCCCATCTCTCTAGTGAGCTAAAAGAACAGGAAGTCGCCAAGCTCATCTTCCAGCTGAAGTCACGCCGCATCCTGAACATGTCTGTTTCTCCTGCAACTCTTGGCTCCTTGCAGATCCTGCCCCCTCTCAGCCGCCTGTGGACATGTGCAAGGGGCCCACTCCTGAGTCCAGACGATGCTCATGTCAATGGCTTCAGTGATGGCGGTGACTGAACCGAAATGGATCTCGTTCTGGGGCCGCTTCCTGTGGGTGACGCTGCTGAGCATGGTGCTGGGGTCCCTGCTGGCCCTGCTGTTGCCACTGGGGGCTGTGGAGGAGCAGTGCTTGGCTGTGCTCAAAGGCTTCTACCTGCTCAGGAGCAAACTGGACAGGGCGCAGCATGCCACCACCAGGTGCACCAGCCCATCCACAGAGCTCAGCGTCACCTCTAGGGATGCAACACTGCTGGTGGTGAAGACCAAGGCCTCTCCAGGTAAGACAGACTGGCCGTCTTCCTCAACGCTCGTAGACATTTATAGAATGTGTGCCATGTCCCGTGTGCAGGGTGGGTATTGTGAACAAGTCAGCCCTGGGCTCCCAGCATTAACAAGCTGACAGATTACTGAGAATGTCATGATCGTGGTTATGGGAAGCACAAAGGGCTGTAGGGGCATACCAGGAAGGCTGCCTGGAAGAGGTGACACCTGAGCTGGGACCCAGTTGTAAGTAGGAGTCATCCAAGGAGAAGGGCATCCAAGGAAAAGACCTCCAGGCAGAGACCAGAGGGTAGGAGAGAGCCTGGGGGCATTTGAGGAACTAAAGGAAGTTGAATATGTGGGGCTGAGCCTCACAGGTGGCCAAGGGGCCAGGACAGCAGGGCTTGGGCAAAAGCAGGCTCCCCACCTCCACCAGGAGTTCTCTGTGGTGGGGACTGACATAGGCATTGTCAGATGGTGGTGGCATCCCTGGCCTCTCCCCTGAGTTGCCGGTAGCACCCCTACTACCTCCCCAGTTATGACGACTAACCAGGTCTCCAGCTGTCACCAAATGTCCCCTGGGGCGCACAATCAAACCACTGGGTTAAAAGAGAGAAAGAACAGTCCCGGACGGTGAAGCCCCCAGGGCCTAGAAAGAGTGGAGAGTTTTTAACACCTTGGGCCTGCAGGGCAGGGAATCCGTGTCACCAGCACGGGTCAAGCTGGAGATGTAGGAGAGGGCCTACATTGGGAGCTGTGGCCAGAGGGAAAGGTCCAGCAGACCAGCACAGGTGACAGACCTGAATGTCCTCTGCCCCCTACCCTCCCTGACAGCACTTCTTTGGTTCTCTTCCAGCAGGTAAGTTGGAAGCCAGAGCCGCCCTGAACCAGGCCCTGGAGATGAAGCGCCAGGGCAAGCGGGAAAAAGCCCAAAAGCTCTTCATGCATGCCCTCAAGATGGACCCGGACTTCGTGGACGCACTCACCGAGTTTGGCATCTTCTCGGAGGAAGACAAGGACATCATCCAGGCGGACTACTTATACACCAGAGCACTGACCATCTCGCCCTACCATGAGAAAGCGCTGGTCAACCGTGATCGGACACTGCCACTCGTGGAGGAGATTGACCAGAGGTATTTCAGCATCATCGACAGCAAGGTGAAGAAGGTCATGTCCATCCCGAAGGGGAACTCGGCTCTGCGCAGGGTCATGGAGGAGACCTACTACCATCACATCTACCACACGGTGGCCATCGAGGGCAACACCCTCACCCTCTCAGAAATCAGGCACATCCTGGAGACACGCTACGCTGTGCCCGGGAAGAGCCTGGAGGAACAGAACGAGGTCATCGGTGTGCACGTGGCCATGAAGTACATCAACACGACACTGGTTTCGCGCATCGGCTCCGTCACCATCAGCGACGTGCTGGAGATCCACAGGCGGGTGCTGGGCTACGTGGACCCCGTGGAAGCTGGCAGGTTTCGGACGACACAGGTCCTAGTTGGACACCACATCCCTCCCCATCCGCAGGATGTGGAAAAGCAGATGCAGGAGTTTGTACAGTGGCTCAACTCGGAAGATGCCATGAACCTGCACCCTGTGGAGTTTGCAGCCTTAGCCCATTATAAACTCGTTTACATCCACCCTTTCATTGATGGCAACGGGAGGACCTCCCGCCTGCTCATGAACCTCATCCTCATGCAGGCGGGCTACCCGCCCATCACCATCCGCAAGGAGCAGCGGTCCGAGTACTACCACGTGTTGGAAGCTGCTAACGAGGGCGACGTGAGGCCTTTCATTCGCTTCATCGCCAAGTGTACTGAGACCACCCTGGACACCCTGCTTTTCGCCACGACTGAGTACTCGGTGGCACTGCCAGAAGCTCGGCCCAACCACTCTGGGTTCAAGGAGACGCTTCCTGTGAAGCCCTAACCCTAGAAACCCTCCCTCAGTGACAAAGGATGTCCCTAGGTAGGGGGAAAACACCAAAAAACAGCATTTCTAGAAACCTAGTCACTTCCCAAAGCAAAAGGAGAAACATTCTTTACCTCCAAATGTTGTTTTAATTAAAAAAGAAAAAAAATTAAGTTATTAAGCCTTGTCTCTAAAATAACTTATAATTCAACCAGGCTTATTTATTTTCTTTGGAGCAAGCCAGTCAGTGTTGTGTGGTGTCTGCTGTCTTGCTGGTGACTGTGCCTTAGGGGCAACAGTGCTGCCATGTGACCAGAACACAGGTTCTGGAGCAGAATTTGCACCACGGTGGAGGGGCAGCCAGGAGGTGTGGGACAGGGCCCAGAGGCAGATATCACTCCACGTGCTGCTCTGAAACAGGCTGAGAGATTCCATGAATGCAACTGGAAAGTCGGACCCCGGTCGCAGCTGAAAGAAGTGGTTGAAAGCTGGCTTTCTCGAGGTTTAGGTCAGTGGTGACTAACTTCCAAGCAAACTGCATAGAGAAAATGAATGACGCTCCTAGTTCAGTCCCTACTTACCTCCAGGAAGACTTTTTGAGCCATAGTTTGCAAACTTTAGTGCCAGCGGCTATTTTTCCATATTGAGACTGTTTTTCTAATTACGAATCGGGGTAGCCATAAAGAGCTGTTTGTGGGCAGGGGAAACACAGGGGGTTGGCCCATTTGGTTTTCTTTGGGTATCAGTGCTTTTCTCGCACTTCATTTGTAGCAACTCAGGCCAGATGTTTTCGTTTAAAAGTTCTCTGGGCTCGTCCTTCCAACTGTGTCGTGCTGTAAACCAGGTGTTATGCAAGTAGGCACCTGCCCTCGCTCCCCTGCCTGAGTTTTCTGTAGGTAGATGTTGAAGAACCTATCTGAGAAAACGTGCCACGTGGACACCTACTAAGCATTTTTGATAATGAATTAGAGCACCAGTTTCTACTGAACAGAGCAAAAACATTCAGCCACAGCGGGGTTATGTCCCTTTGGTCCTGAAGTTTCACCTACTTACTGCCTGGACCCCCACCTTCCATGGCCGTTGCTGTCCTGTGTACCCCTGGGGAGGCAGAAGAGATTGCCTCAGAGTAGCCTTATTTTTCTCGTGACTTGTGAAATGATGCAGTGCTCTATGTAATATGGCCAAGTTTCCAAGCTGTCATCCTATGGAATTAGAATCTTCTCTTTCAATCGTATGGCACAGGTGCCAATATGACTGCTGCTATTTAGAGTGGTGGAAGTCACTGGGTCCCCTTCCCAGTGATGGAGCCCGTGACGTCTAACACTGTACTGCACTTTGCCAATGTGTGAGTGATAGCGAATATGCAGTGTTATCTTTGATTTGGGAATTCAGTTCCTGACAGTAATGAGGCCAATGCTCTGACAGAGTTTATAGTTATTCAGTTGTATAAATACTACATTCAGAGTGTTTTTGAAAGGTCAAGAAAAATAAGTGAAAAGATACGTGAAATGGCTCCAAATGATAATTATTCAAAAAAATGTTTTCATACTCTCATGCTGCCAGATGTACTTCTTACACTCTTCTCGTCTTGGTTTTATAAGCACACCAAGGTCTGACAGATGAGCTTGCTTTCTACTTAAGAGCAAGAGAATTTGCACTTTAGCTATATGTGAAGGATATTATTTTAACAAATTCCCGATTCTAATAAAGTTATTTTATTACATGAATCCCTGAGACTCTGCTCTCTTATTTGGGAGGTGTTCCCATCTGTCCTAAGGGCAATGGGGGTATTCTGACCTTTAGCCTTATTCATAATACTGTTCTGGGGGAGCAACAGATCCAAGATGGTGATTTCCACGAGCAAGTGAGCCAGAAGTTGGATAACCCACCCACCTAGGTGGATAAGGATGAATTACTGATTTTCTTGGTTTTTTT
>NW_016107323.1:5524131-5543478 GCF_001604975.1 Cebus imitator
AGTAACTGAAGTAGTTCCTCAGGTTTCTATTTACCATCAGTCCTGGATTTTCTAGGGAAAACACACAAACCCACTCATATGGTCCTGGATATCCATTTGTGCAACAGTCAATCCCGAACCTAAATGGGGTTCTGCTCAAGCCTGAAAAGGTCTGTCCCTGTAACAGGCCAGGGTTGACATCTGCAAGTATGACATTGAGGTCAGAATACTGGCTGCAGGCAAGAAAGCCAGTTAATGTGAAACAGAAAAAAGTAAGGCCACACTCACCCACAGTGATAGTCATGGCTCTTCATGTGTCAGGCCCCCAACCATGAGGGCTCCCTGTGAGCTACCCAAATCATTGCACCAGCTGAATGGCCTTCCAAGCAGCATCACAGAGAACACTGCGGGAAGAACGCATGGGACAGCAAAGGCTCTTGCTGCTGCCAACAGCCAACGCTTGAATTTAATTCAGAAGTAAAGCCTAGTAAAAAGTTTTGTGTAAGAAAGAGATGGAGAGGAACCTACATTTTAAAAGACTTAGGAGGCTTACCAACCAATGATCATTTAAAGGGAGGAGAGCTGACATTTATAGGAAGGTGGAAATTTGAGTGGACAGTTGATGACATTAAGGGATTACCACTAATATTTCTAGGAGTGAAGGCCTTTCAGTCCTGAGACACCTGCCACAACATTACTGGACAATCACGATGACATCTGGAACATGCCTAAAAAGAACAGAAGGTGAAGGGGAGACAGACATGAAGGAAGAGGGGCTGGGAGCTGAGGAATGCTGGAAGCCAAATGGTAGGCACATAGGAGTTTATTTTACTGTTCTGTCTACTTTTTAATAGGTTATATTAAAAAATGTTAAGTTAAAAAAAATATAGAAAAGCCCAACTGATGCACAAAAACTTAACACAACAGATAAATGAGGAGTTGATTCCCATGACATATACAAGGATTCCCTGACATCTTTCTCCAGACTGTGTAAATAAAGGAAGCTTCCCCTACTGAACTGGCAATGCTGTTTTCAAAGCAATAAATATTATTTGATAAAAGATGTGAAGTAAAAAAGCTCATAAGCTCCAGTGTCAAACTGCTATAACCTAAATTGTATAAAACTGAAGACACATCACAGCTGAAATAATTTAAATCAAAGTGACAATGAGATTTGACTTAACAAAAGTTCTATTTACACATCCATTAGGTAAAGCAAGGTACACCCACTTCAAAACACATCCATATGTGAATGCACATCTGAGTACCGTTCAGCAAAAAGTTTTTAAGAGAACTTCAGTTTAATAAAGCTAAATGGGGAGAAGTGAAGTTTGCATTTAACATGGTATTAAACAAAACCAAAGGGCTGAAACTCATGTTTAGACAACACAGGTCACTAATCACTAGGCAAAGAAAACAGCCCACAGCAGGTGGCACAAATAATTCCTATACAAATGTTGCAAATATTCTGCTTTAAGGAAACATAAAACAATGGTTGACATATCATTTACAAATACAGAATATAAAAATGCACAGCCCCCTTGAACAAAAATTCAGCAAATGTTTTTAGATGACTTCCCTCACACCCACCCCCACATTAGGCCATTCTGGTGAATTACTAGCATCTGCCATTTCATCTTTTAAAAGAATGATGGGCACATGTGCTGTCCAGGGTGGAAGACAAGTGTCATATAAAAAGGGGCCGGAGCTGGCCAGGAACATTTGGACAAGTACGTCTCAAAAACTCTGTATTCTAGTTTCGCTTCTGTGCCTCAGTCTTGAAGATACAAAAGCCTCTTAGGACACCACATCCTGGGCCCAGCCTGCAGAGTGGTCACTTTTCTGCCACTGCCCTCAATATGAGGGAGCACTGAAAAAGGCTCTTGACTTAGGGCCTCTTCCCCTTTCTGTGAAGCAGAGGAGCCATCTGTGGTTGCGAGCGGGCAGCACACCAGGCATGTCCATCCCCAGTGCACTGCTGGGTAGTGTGGGTGGTCCTCCGGGCCTGAAGTAAGGCATTTCCTGTCTCCCAGAGTCCCGTTCACTTTCTCAGAAACAGCTTGGCAAAATCGGCATTGGACATCTTGGGTGCCTCGGTGGCTGGTGGGGTGGCAACTGCAGGAGCCGGGGCAGGGCCGTTCTCGGCCTGAGGAGCTGCAGCACTTGGGCGCTGCAGGGCACGAGGCAGTAGAGCCAGCTGCGTCCTTCCCTTCCCCCTCCTAGAAGAGCAAACACTGAATGGACCTTTTGAAGCAACAATTCGTGGCCCCTGGTTTATTTGTGAAAATAAGCCAAGACAGTTTTAAAAAAAAAAAAAATTAGAAAGAAAAAAAAAAAAAAAAAAAAAAAAGGATGAGACAATCCTTGCCTCCTTAATTCTGGCTATTATGTAAAAACTGCTTCAACAAACTTGACCTTGTTCAGTATCAACCCTGAGCACCAGTCACACTCAGAGGGGATCAGAGTGACTATCACCTCTCAGACCTCACCAGTCACCCAGCAATTCCGCTATCTCCTCCTCATCCCTATCAGGAAAAAAGCACAGCTTATGTGGATCATAGCTAGGGCTGCAGACTGGCACACACGTGGGTATGAGATTTTGTTTTAAACACACAGATCCAACTGGCAAAGGGGACTTTAAAATAATCACTGCCTTTAGTCCTGTCTGAAATAAATGACGAAGTGTGAATTGGCCAATACCAGGCAGGGGTCACTGCCTAGGCTTGCACCCTCCCTGGACCTGCTCTGGACACCTTGCTCCGGTGGAACCACAGTGATTACCACAAGAACAGCGGGTCTTGGCTTTTGTCCTAACAGGAAGCTAATTCATCCTGGTTAATCCCACCATGGTCCATGAACTGGTGCCAGCCAGGGTGAAGTCTGCACTAATCTACTGTGCAAGCACTTACGCTCCATATGTCTGCGGTGAAGGCATGGGGCCACCCGGTGCCTTCCTGGCCTCTGGCTTCTCTGGAACCTTCCTCTGAGGAGGGTTGCTGATTGCCACTTTGATGACATTCTCTTTGATAGTCATGCCGTCCATCTTCATCACAGCCTGCGATGCCTGGGATTCATTTTCGTACTCCACGTAGGCCAGGCCCTGGAAGAGGCAAGATCCAGAGCCAAGTCAGATCCTGCAGACCCAGGATGCAACCTCCTCCCGCAGGGCAGGCGCTAGGCCTCCTCCTGGAGACCAGCAGACCAGGACACAGCAGACGCCCCATCAACAGATTACCTTCCCCACCGCCGCATCCTCTGTCTACAGGCTTATTTCCCCACCCTCTTCTCCTTCCCTATTGCTGTTAATGCACTGTAACTTCAGATAACCCTTCCAAGTCCAGTACACCTTGTACGTGCTGCGGAATTAGAAAGAAAGAAGTAAACAGACAGGTGGACCAGTATAAAGCCAGCAAATAAACCAAGAGGTGGACGGAACACAGGGCGAGCAGTCCAGGTGCCCAGGTGAGCCCTCATGTTTCTGTGCCCTTACACTGCCCCCCCTCCCATTTCATCCTCTTTTTCTCTCCATTAACCTGGATAAAGGGGAGGTAAAGTGGGCAGTGGGTAGACAGTAACACAAAACCACTTACTACTCAAAATGGGGCACAAAAGGACTTAGCAGGAGACTGGGGGGCAAGAAGGAAGGACAGGAGAAGACGCACTGCAATGGAGGGACTCAAGGGGGCTGGCTGGGGGCCCCAGGGAAAGAGAGGCCTGGGACAGAGGAAGGAGGCTGCACAAGGTGCCTACCCCAAAGCCTGTGTGCTACTGGTCACAGGGCTTCCCTCAAGCCCCACAGCAAGGGGCCACAGTATGATGAATCCATGATCATCTATTTCCAAGTGCCTTATTCTTTTTAGTACAATTAACTACAAACAGGTTAATCTGACTCCAAATACAAGTAGAGCTAAGTATGCAGATCTTTCTGTTAAAATAACTTCTGTTTCTCAGCAGATGAACTAGGAACCCACCCTAAAGGTAAATAATCTTTGAACAGATACAGAAACGAAGTTTGCCTGAGCCTTGAAGAAAAGGCACAATCTGCTCTAACACTGACCTTTGGTTTGCCAGCCCGGTTGGTGACCAGCCTGAGGTCCTTCACGGTGCCATGAGCCTTACAGATTTCCTCTAGTTCCTCTTTAGTGCAGGAGAAAGGCAGGCCCGAGATGAACAGCTTGTGTTTCTCCAGGGAAGTGCTATACCTGAACACCTATAGGAAGGGAGAAAAAAAACATGATTCAAGGCCTGGCCCAGCTCACCTGACTCCTCTGACACTAGCCTTGTCCCCAGGAGCATGCCCAGCCAGGCAGACCAGAGCCAAGCCATGCTGAAGCTTGTTAACAGAGCCACAGGGGTGAGTCACTTAACCTCTCTAGCTTCCATGTCTTCCTCTGTAAAATGGCAAGAATAAAAGTGGCCAGTCACAGAGTCTGATAAGGATTCAATGAAGTGACATACATAAAACACATTTAGCACAGTCTCTTGTCACTACCAAGCACCCAGCGGCAAGTACCCATGCCATGAGTCAGACCTCAGTCAACCAGCTAAGGATGGACCTTGGCTCACAAGGAAGTTTAGATCCGAACAGAGCATAAAACTTCTGTGTATATCCTAAATATCACTGCTGCAGGAAGAAAGTCCCTAAAGCAACCACAGACACAAGGCATTCTGTTTTTCCATAAACCTACCTTAAACTCGGGGTTTTTGCTCTTATCCACACAGGGGGAAACAAACATCGGCCTCCCTTCCACACTTTTACGGTCCATCTCCAGCGCCTGAAGGGCTGATTTCTCTTCTTTAAACTCCACATAGCAGTAGCCTCGGAAATCCCCGCGGTTGCTGAAGATGGGTCGGATCTGGACCACCTCCCCACAGGCCTCGAAGAGCGGCCTGAGCTTCACGTCCGGCTCCTGCATGCTATAGGGCAGGTTGCTGACAAAGACGGTGATGCTGTCCTTGCTGCTGTCATGCAGCACCTTGGGCATGTCCCTCTTCAGGGAGGCTGCCTTCTCCTTCTGCTTTGAAGGGGGCTCCACATCTACAACGGCACATTTCCCAGCGGGCCCTGCTGCTGATTCCACGTTTTGTGTTTCTCCAGCTGCAGGGATGCTGTTCTCGACCCTTCTGCGTTTGGAAGGCTGCTCTACAGGTTTTCAAAAGAAAAGCAGCCTTGGTTAACCGTTACCTCTCTTCAGGGAGCTTGAACAGAGGTGTGATGTGAACGTGCTGTGACAGCTGCATGTGACACTCCCTCGCCAGACTCAGAAGGGCAAGCATCACCCCTGAGAAGTCTTTTGTGACCCGCCTGACCTGTCCCACGACTTTCTGTGTGCCCCAGTTACACTCGGGTAAGTGGGCTCGGTCAATTGGAAGTAATAACATCAATCCCCATTGTCCACTCTTAATTATACAAAAGGCCAGAGGGTCTCAAAGTTCAGAAGGCAAATTCCAGGGCCCCTCTCCTACAAAAGCCCAGGTCAACATGGTGGGACAGGACATGAGAATCTGCGCTGGAAAAGCACCCTAGTGGCTGATGCCCACGCCCCATGGAGCACATTTTGCAAAGCACTACAAAGGGTCTGTGGTTTCTAAAACACTTTTAATATTTCCTTGTGTCCTTAAGAGAGCTTAACCACAATCTACTCCAGTCTGTCCTCACCACTGCCTCCAGAGGGCCAGGACTAACGCTCAACAGATGTTTGCCTCCAACAAACAGACCTCTCCATCAGTTCACCCACCACCTTTGCAATGGGTGGAAAGCCCTGCACGCTGCTACTGTATTCCAGAGCGCCTCTGGGCTGGGTCCAGCTGACTGGCCCGCCTACCACTCCAGCCTCCTCAAACACTGCCCCATCCCTCTCCATGTATCCAAGTTCAAACCCAATTATTTGCTGCTTACAGAAATTGCCAGGCTGTGCTAGGCCTTCAGGCTGTGCTAACACTGGCTCCCTGTCTAGCTCAGCCCTTCCCTTCTCGATGCCAGACAGTCACTCCGTCTCCCCCCAGATTTCAAACCTCTTCCCCCACAGGTCTTCCTGGTACAGAGCTGGCCCACTAGTGCCTTCTTTGGCCTCCACCACTATTAACAACTCCATCTCCCACAGTCCTGATGACATGCCACCGTGGTCACATATCACATCTGCCTTACTCTACTAAACTGGGAGGACTGAGGGGCAATGAGCCCCCCTTAGTTATTTAGGAAAGCCCAAACAAGGTGTGCAAGCAAGGTCAACTCAAAGATGGATGACTCCATTCCCAGTTCTTTCTGGCTCACACATCTGTACCAAGAAAGTGTACAGAGTCCTTACACATCCAGAGACAATTCTTTTTTTTTTCTTTTTATGAGATGGAGTCTTGCTCTGTCTCCCAGGCTGGAGTTCAGTGACGCGATCTCAGCTCATTGCAAACTCCGCCTACTGTGCTCAAGTGATTCTCTTGCCTCAGCCTCCCAAGTAGCTGGGAAAACAGGCGCCTGCCACCATGCCTGGCTAATTTTTCTATTTTTAGTAGAGACAGGTTTTCACCATGTTGGCCATGTTGGTCTTAGATCCCTGACCTCAGGTGATCCACCCACCTCGGCCTCCCAAAGTGCTGGGATTAGACATGAGCTACTGCACCCCGCCATCAGAGACAATTCTTTACCTTAACTGACTCTCTGAAATAAATATGACCCAGAGCTGCTCACCCCTGAAATTACAAGGGTGAAAGAAACACTGCTGGAAAATTCCACTAAGTCACAACCATTAAAAGCAGGGCCAAGGCTGGGCACGGTGGCTCATCTGTAATCCCAGCACTCTGAGAGGCCAAGGCAGGAGGATCACTTGAAGTCAGGAGTTCCAGACCAGCCTGGTTAACATGGTGAAAACCCATCTCTACTAAAATACAAAAATTAGCTAGGCATGGTGGCTGGCACCTGTAATCCCAGCTACACAGGAGGCTAAGGCAGGAGAATCGCTTGAACCCCAAGGTAGAGGTTGCAGTGAGCTGAGATCATGCCACTGCACTCCAGCCTGGGGAACAGAGAAAAAATCCAAAAAAAAAAAAAAAAAAAAAAGCAGGGCTAAGCCTGGTAGGTCTGTGCAGGGTAAGGGCTGCTGCAGTGGTGTGCAATGCTACAGCCTGAATGGAAGAAAGAAGATGAGCAACATGGGGCAGTGACAGGGACCCCACCTGAGATATGGAAGCCAGAATGAAGATGCAAGGGGGTCCATGCAGGGCCATACCTGGCCCCAGGTGTAGGAGATCAGACAGGGTGGGGATGGCACCCACGAGAAGGGGAGGCAGGAACAGGAAACTGATTTTGTAAATACAGGGGCTGGATGGAATAAGTGAGGATGCTGAGGATAAAGGGAGCCAGGTTTCTCAAGGTCAGAGAAGGGCATGACACAGCTGGGCACAGTGCTCATGCCTATCATCCCAGCACTTTGGGAGGCCAAGGCAGGCAGGTCACTTGAGGCCACAAGTTTAAGACCAGCCTGGCCAACATGGCAAAACCCAATCCCTACTAAAAATACAAAAAAATTAGCCAGATGTAATGGTGCATGCCTGTAATCCCAGCTATTTGGGAGGCTGAAGCATAAGAATCACCCGAACCTGGGAGCCGGAGGTGGCAGTGAGCCGAGATCATGCCATTGCACTCCAGCCTGGGCAACAGAGTGAGACTCTGTCTCGAAAATAAATGAGTACACAAATTTTAACAAGAGAGAGAAGGTTGCTGCAAGTATGAAAAGGAACCCTGTGGTGTTAGACTGGAACTGGAGGTACTGGTGTGACATCATGATTTTCAATATATATCAATAGTTACAGAAGTAAATATCGACATAAACATGTCTGTATACACATGCATGCACACACACACTCCCTACCCTCGACAACACAGGCCTAGGAACAATACCCAACAGCAGTGAGTATAACTAGCACCTTCTAAATACCACTCACCACTCAAAGGAACCTTGGAGAAATGACAGACTCCAGGGCTGAGTTAGGGAAGATGACCCTTGGGAATTGTGTGCTAGAAGGTAAGGAAATGATCAAAGAACAAGGGGACGGGTCAAAGGGACCCAGAAGCCTGTGTGAAAAAACTCTTGCTAGCCAAACCTGGGATAAGTAGAGCATCAACATAAATAATTACCAAAAGGGCCATCACCAGCAATGAAACAAAGCGAAATCAGAGGCCACCAGATGGGACTCAATGAGCAGGCCACAGAAGCACCTGTGTACTATTCCTGCCCGAGATACACGAGCGGAATCCAATCCCCAGGGAGCCTCAGACACACCCAGGCTGAGGGACGAAACAGAGTGTGTCATCAGAGTAAAAACAAGAGTACAGGTCATCACAGTAAAAACAAAGCTGAGGAGTGCTCCAGACTGAAGGAGATCAGCAGACAGGACAACTCAACACAACAGTGCATCCTGATCCAGATCCTTTCACTACAACGGACATGCCTATGCCTGGGGTCTGAATATTAGACAGGAGTAGTGATCACTGCTAACCTTGGCTCCAATGGCTGCATTCCAGTCATGGAGAAGAGGGGCCTTGTTTGCAAGACATACACCCTAACAGTGATCAAAGGGTGATGGGTATCAAGCTGGTAACGCATTCTCAAATAGTTCAGGGAAGAACATTCTTCAAATGTTTTTGCAACTTCTCTAACTTTGAGACATTTCAAAACACAATTTCTCAAGAGCTCCTTACCTTCTTCATCATCGCCCCACTCCTTCTCATCATCCTCATCTGCTCCACGCTTATCTGGGCCTCTGGTCTTTTTCTTCTTTTTCAGTGCTTTCTTCTCAGCCCGGGCTCTTTTTCGTTGTTCAGCCTTTTCTTCTTCTTGCTGCACAAGGGCTGCTTCCTTCTCTGCAGCCTAGAAAAGTGGGAAGATGAGGCATTGCTGCATGTGGGGATGACATTCGCTGTACTTATTCGTCAGGAAAGGGGAGAGGGGTGGAAATTCATTACTAAATGAAAAGCAGAGATCAGGAGAAAAGGCGGTCAGGCTCACAGATATTCCACTCCAGGGCTCATTGAGGTTCCTTGGAATTCTGGATCTGACGTCTGTGTTATATTAGCAATTTCCTCACTTCAGCCATTACTCACCAAAAGGAAGGGGAAAAAATTCATAAAACTGAGGCCCTAAATAAGTTGGGGGTGTTCATGTTCCACTCACTACGCTAAGTGAGGCTCTTCTTTATTCTTTTTTTTTATTAATTCTAGTAAATTTTAGAGCCAAAATTCCCTCACTACATAAAACAAGTACTTAATATTGGGGCTGAAGTTTTAGACCAATCTAAAATGATGGTTTAAGCATTGATCTAAATATTTTATAATTAATACTGAGTAAAAGACACTTAGGAAAACGTAAAACATCTTGACAAGAAACATCCATGCCAAATCAAACCAAAATAGCTAACAGGGTGCCAAAGACTTCAAACAAACATTGTCATTACCTTCAATCTCTGCTCATTGACACGAGCTAATCGGGTTTCAGTTTTCTGAACAGCTATATCCCAATCTTCTAAAGAACCTTGAAAGAAAGAGAAGTAAAACTTTTATTCTTTAGGATTTTGAAGGATATAATCAAATAAATTTTTCTTAATTTCTCTGTAACTCCAGAAGAGATTTCTCCCATCAAACAGTAAGAAAATGTAATTCATCTAGGCTTGAAGTTTAGAATTCAAATAGTCCTTTCTAAGTGGGTTTAAAATGTCCTTTCCCTTTAAAGAGAGACTTGAAACCCAGAACATGATCTATTAAGGGCTCTAGACGGCAAAGAATATGAAAACATTGTCATGCAAAACATACATTTATATTAAGGCTGAAGAATTTTAAGAGCTACTCAAATGTTCAGGCATTTATTTCTTATTTTTTGGTGGTCTTTGATTCCCAGTTCTGGGGGGTTCATACCCAAAATCCAGATCAATACCCACAGATAAAGTTACATTATTTTCCTAATGGTTCTGGCTCTCTAACACTGAAGACTCTGAAATTTAACACAGAGCCCATTGAGCCATTTGCCTCTCCAAGCTCCTCTGTTGGGCAGACGCTGCACTGGAGCACTGTGGCTCTCAATGGAGGGATCCTGCCTATCAAGGGACATTTGGCAATGCTGAGAGACACTTCTGGTTGTCATGTTTAGTTGTCGGTGGAGGTTGCTATTGGCATTTCATGGCTACAAGCCAGGGATGTCCCTAAACATCCTACAACGCACAGTCCCCCCCACAAAGAATTAGAACTCTGTGCTGAGTGACATCAGAGTCCTCCTGGTAGCTGCGGAATCTGAGAGGAGCTGCAGGAAGACTCATTTTCAGGACACTCGTGACAGTCTAAGCATAAGGCACCACTTAAGGGGTGGCAGCATAAACAGAGCCTGTCCCTAGATTGTAACCACATGCTCCTACTTGAGACCAAATAGCAAATGGGTCAGGCTCCGAGCCAAAAGAGGGCCGGGGGTCCCACCTTCTGTCCTCTCCATGGTGAGCAACACTTCGCAGACATGCTCTGGGTAGTCACTGGTGCACTGGACGGCCCGGTGCAGCGCCTTCCGGCAGTGCTGGGTATCACCATGTGCCCTAAGGCAGAAAACAAACAGTTGCTGCCACCAGCTCACAAAAAAAAAAAGGCACTCAAAGAAAGAGGCTGTCTTCTCCCAGGTAGAAACTCACTCTTTAGTAACTCTAGCTTCTGAGGAGACCTTAGCTTTCAGATCTATCCACGATACTTTCTCCTTCCACAGTTTCCACAGTCACCTACGAAGGCTTTCCCTAAACCACTCTCTCCCTCAGCCATGTAGGGGCTATTGGAAAGCGTACCTGGGAATGCAATCTACAACCAGCATTCTGCCTTTACAGCATTCACACGTGCGCACATGGCGGGGGAATCCAACAGCTCTCTGTAACCTGATACAGTCCCTAGGGAAATTTTACTATGGAGTCCTACCGGAGGGGAGTAGAATCCAGGGTAGTGTCAAATTTCATACCCAGAGTCAGATTTTTTTTTTTTTTTTTTTTAAGAAGAATCTCGCTCTTGTCGCATAGGTGGGAATGCAATGACGCAATTTTGGCTCACTGCAACCTGCAACCTCTGCCTCCCAGGTTCAGGCAATTCTCCTGCCTCAGCCTCCTGAATAGCTGGGATTATAGGCGCCCACCTCCTATAATTTTTTTATTTTTAATAGAGATGGGGTTTCACCAGGTTGGCCAGGCTGGTCACAAACAGATCTTTTTTGTATACTGCTAATTACAACAGCTACACAACAATTCTGTTAGTCATAACTGTTATGAAACAGTATATTCACATTTGTTTTTAAAACATTTTAAATATACAGAAGTATTATATACACATATTATGACACTCAGAAAAAATTCAGAGCACTGGTTCTCAAAGTAGGATCCACATACGTATCCCCTTGGAGATCCCCTGAGGATCTCCAAGAGCCTCTTAGGGGGCCTACAAAGACAAAACTCCTTTTATAATAAATACCAAGACATTACTGGACTTTTTCACTGTGTTGACATCTTCAAGACAGTGCACAAGAAATGGTGGCCCTTAGCACAAATCAAGGCAGTACACGTCTTTTTAATGCACTGTGTGGCCGGGTGCAGTGACTCACGCCTGTAATCCTAACACTTTGGGAGCCTGAGATGGGTGGATCACAAGGTCATGAGTTCAAGACTGGCCTGACCAACATGGTGAAACCCCATCTCTACTAAAAATACAAACATTAGCCAGGCGTGGTGGTGCGTGCCTGTAATCCCAGATACTCAGGAGGTGGAGGCAGGAGAATCGCTTGAACCCATGAGGCAGAGGTTGCAGTGAGCCAAGACTGTGCCACTGTTCTTCAGCCTGGGTGAAAGAGCAAGACTCCATCCCAAAATAGTAATAACAATGCACTGTGTGATGAAATGCCACGTACACTTAAAGCCCCTCTGCATACTGAAGTAAACGGTTATTGCAAAAAACAGAAAAGCATGTTACTGTTTGAGTTGCAAGCTCATCAAGCCACTTTTTTCATAGACACCATTTTTACTTGAAAGAACACTTATTCACGTGACAAACCAGTCAGTTACTGAGACCTGGGTATTTGGCAGACATTTCTGAAAATTAACAAAGTGAGGCTACCACTCTGAGGAAAACCACTGACATTTTTTGTTGCATGTGATAAAATTCAAGCTTTCAAGTGAAAATTATAATCTTTGGAAAACTTGTATCTGCCACCACAAGTCTGACAGCTTCCTACTTAAAATACTTTTCTACTAAAATCAGTGCAGATATGAACAAATATGATTTTTAATACTATAGAATGAAATAAGTCAACATTTGGAAGAGCTGCATGATTTGGTGAATTGGGATTTTTCCAAATAATGTCATAGAATTATGGCATCACATAAAAGATAAAATAGACAAATGGATATTACTGTAACAGAATCTGTCAATATGGTTTCAGATTCCACATGCCAACACTGAAGTTTTGCTATAATATGTATGAAAGAATATCCACAATTATCTGAAAATGCTACTAAAATACCTTTCTTTTCTAACCCCTTATCTGCGTAAGGTCAAATTTTCTTCACACTCTTCAATGAAAACAGATCACAACAGACAGAATGCAGTAACAGGCATGAGAATTCAGCTGTCTTATACTAAGCCAGACTAAATATATATTTGCAAAAATAGAAAACAATGCCACTTTTCTCACTAAATTATTTTGGGCTCTAGAAAACAGTCACTGTTCAAAAAAGTTTATTAATGTCAAATGATTTGTTATATTTAAATGAATTTAAATGTTTTTTTAGATTTCTCAATTTATAAATTATAAATATCAATAAATATAACTCACATATGTAAGTTTTTTGGGATCCTCCAATTTTGAGTGGAAAAGGGATCGTGAAACCAAAAAAATTATGAACTACTGATCTAGGGGGATATTTAACAAGCTTTAACAGTGGTTATCTCTGGGGTGGGATGATAAGAAACTGTCACTTTCGGCCAGATGCGATGGCTCAAGCCTACACTTTGGGAGGCCAAGGCAGGAGGATCACTTGAGGTTAGCATGACCAACATAGTGAAAACTGTGCCTCTACTAAAAAGAATACAAAAATTAGCCAGCTGTGGTGGACCACACCTGTAATCCCAGCTACTCACAAGGCTGAGGCAGGAGAATCGCCCCTGGAGGTGGAGGTTGCAACTGAGATCACACCATTGCATTCCGGCCTGGGCGACAGACCAAGACTCCCCACCACCCCCAAAAAAAGAAAAGAAACTGTCATTATCTATCACATATTTGTGTAAATATTCTAATTTGGACCCACAGTGTTTTTTAAATAGAGAAAAAATATTCAAAAATAAACAGCAATGTAGCAATGTTATGCAATGTATAATGTTCAAGATAAACTGAAAAGTTGGTCACATTTTTTATGTTTTCCCCATGTTATAAATATTGTTAGGCATATCTTATTTCATTCGAATAGGTTTTAAAGGCTTCTAACACATGTATGTTTTAACTGCATTTTCATTACAAAAAAATTTAAGCATAGAAAAGTCTCAAAGAACGGGTCATGCACGGTTATGACTGAGTCAGTAATTTGAGGTTTTTTTCTCTTAGCTTTTCAGTATTTTCTACTTTTCTATAAAAGCAAATATAATAAAAAATAAATAGTTCCAAAAGGTCAAATAAAGTATCATACCCAAAAATAAAAACAAAAACAAATGAAAAGAAATGCATGGCTATAAGAGTTCCAGGCACAAAATATGATGTCTGGTTCTCTAGCCCTGTCCATTAAAAATGTACCCACTAATGAAAAACACAGAATGAACGAAGGCAGCCCAGTTCTAAGAAGCTTGCCCAAGCTGGTAGGAGTCAGCCAGTAGTGATGACAGGGGCGTAGCTGAGAAGCAGCGCCTCCCTCCCCTCCCCGAGATCAGTTACCTTTCCAGGTTGTAATACTCTAGCCACATGTTGGCGTACTTGGCGTTTCCTCTGGTCATGATGCTATCCCAGAGTTCCCGAGCTTTCTGCATGTTATTGCACAGCCGAGCCTACAGTGCATCAACAGGCCGTTAGGAGACCTAAACCTTATGACATTGACACCCGTCATACAACACACTTCCAACCGACACACGTAAAAAGCACCCCATGACTATCAGGGTTACAGATGACCCTGGGCATTCCCCAGGCCTCCCTCTAGTGGTAAAAGGCCCAGCCCAAACACTTGAGCCTTTCTGCAGTGACAAGTTTATCTGCCTACGTTTCCTGAGAACCGAGAGAGGGAGTGCATGGTATTTACTGGACAGTACTGGACAGTCATTTGTTTTTTATTTTTATCAAGCAGAACTAAAAGTATTTGAGAGACAATGTTAAAAAAAAGACTGATCTAGTATTAAATGCTAATTAAATGCTACTAATACTTACAAATTGTGACTTGGGCAAATTACTTAAACTGTAATTCTCAGTTTTCTCATCTTTAAAATGGTTAAAACCTAAGCATCCCATACAGAAACTACCTGACAAATGTTAGTCTCTTCTGACTCTCCCTCAGAGGATAAAACATGATTAGAATTGTTACAATCCTACCTGCTGATCAAGGCACGTTTTGTTTTTTACTGACCTTGGTGTCCCTGACCCGGTAATGACATTCAAATGATCATATCCTCTAATTACCTGTCAAATCATCTGTTCTCCACATTAGACAGAAGTCTTACTAGCACAGGAATTGTATCTGTCTTACTCCCATAGCAGTGGTACAGTGCTGACAAACCGTACCCGCTCACTGTGCTCTCAAAAATGAAGCAAAGAGGCAGAGACGGATGTAAATGAGTAAATACCTGGCATTCAGACATTTACTACACAACTTCTAGCTGGGAGCTAATATTTTCACCAACATATTTACAAATATGAGTCAAGTTAGGTAAATACCATGAACCCTTGTAGAGCCTAGACTACTACCTAGGTAAACAACATAAATCCTTATAGAGCTTAGGCCATTATCTAGGACTCTGACTCAATTTTAATTAAGGTTTAATAGGATGCTATTAAACAATGGTGGATGAAAGTGATAGATTTGTCAAAAACATTTACCTCAATCCTAGCCCAGTTCTGCATGATCACGCAGCTTGGATCACCACTCTCATTGAAACCTTCAAAAACAGCATTAGTAAAATTAGAAACTTAGACAAATAGCCTTTGGCTGAAAAGGTATATCAACCAGCAAACAGTATAGACCAGGAAATACAACTGGGCAAAGCCACAGGCTGCGGCGTACTTACGCTCTTCCACCTCCTGCTTCAGGTACTCCAAGGCTCGAGCAAAGGCGGCCCTCAACTCCTCCAGCTCTTTACTGGAGTCTAGCGGAAAGAGCAAAAAAAGGCTTTAGGAAACCACATAGCATGGCATTGTTTGTTTTGTTTTTTATCCTACGCTGAAACTGTTTGGAGACCCATTATGTACCAGGCATCATGCAAGGGACACGGAAATAAAATTGCCAATTCCTACCCTCATCACATAGTGAGGGAGAAAAAAATTAGAGTATGGACAGTGTGGTGACAAAGGCACACAGGGTGCTGTGTGTGCGGAGTCTCCCCCAGCTGGGGTGACACAGGCAAACAGGAGAACGGCTAAAGGTTACCTGCATGAGGTAACAGCTGGCAAAAGTGTACAAGTTAGGGGTTTTCTGGTTGTTTCTGGGGAATAAGGGGGCAGAGGATCCCACAGATACACAAAGATTTTTCTAAAACACAGCAGTCTTATTTCAAGAAGTATTTAGGATAAATAAAAAGGCCAGAAGGGAGAAATGAGAGCTAAGACTAAAGAGGCTGGCAGGAGCCAGTATAAAATGTAATGACCATTACTCTCTTGCTTTACAATCCACAGCATGACTTGTTAAAGATATAAATCGCTAAGATTTCTGGGGGGAAAGTCACCCATGCCTAGTCTACATCATTTGCCCAATCACAATGTATCTGGGGAACTGGGGCATCTCGCCAAAAGCTGTATTAAGATTAAGAACATAATCAGTTCTTAAGTGAAACACATGCACTTACATACCTTGTTTGAAATCAACCCTTCTCCTCAGGTAATCAAGGTATGCCTGCCAAATCTCCACATAATCAGTGGCCTGGATGAAGCCGGCATTCAAAGCTTTCTCAAAGGTTACTGAAGTCAGAGAAAAAGTCAGGATTTGTTACCAATTCAAATAGAAGCTAATAAATAGTTACTACATTCGACTGACTATAAAAGACTACATGACTTTAAAGACTAATAGATGTAACAAAGAAATAAGCTAGGGAAAGTCTAAGAAAGAAGTTGCTATAGCACTCTACAGACTGTGTTCTAGAAAAAACTTCTTCCACAAGATGCCCTGCAAATAGAGTTTCAGGTCAAGGAAGTTTGGAGAAAAAGACTACAACTTCTTAGGAAATGCAATGAATATTAGCATGTTAAGAAGCCACAAATATAACCAGTTCATCTCTCACTCAGAGCCCTTTCTGTCACTACACTCCATAACCCAAAGATAACCCCAGGGAACACTGATTTAATGACTGTGCCCCAGGTCTCTGTTTCTACTTGGGACAAATAGCTTAGACGGTCTCCCACAAAAACATCCGCACCAGAAATTACTTGATGATCAACTCCATGTCTCTCCATGGCCAGTAGGTACCGACTCCACAAGGCAACTGTCCAGGGACAGTTTCTAACAGCACGGTTATGTACAGACAAAACCAAATCCTTTACTTTCAGCTGCCGGTCCTACGATAAAGAATTCCAGAGTTAGGAAATTAAATTTTATTGTCAAGAATTCACCAATCAACGAGACATTGCCAGTACAAGTGACAAAAGAAATCTCTTGTGACCTCGTTTCTTAAGCAAAAAAATAAATAAATAACTAGGAAGAGGGGGGGATAGGAGAGGGAGAGGAGCAACTTACAGGTTAACACTGCCTTAAGATACATCAGCCAATCCTACTAGATATACTTCATTTGGATGCTTTTATACACATACACTGAAATATTTTGTATATACATACTGAAATATTTACCAATGAAATATCATTTCTGGATTTGCTTAGAGTAACACAAAAGGGGCAAGTAGGCGAGACAACAGATGAAAGTAAACTAAAGCTATAATTGCTAATAACTGTCGAAGCTGGGTGAGGGGTTCAGGAAGTTTCATTTTACTGATCTGTCTACTTTTATGTTTACGTTTTTTCCATAATAAAAAGTTCAAAGAAAAAATATCAATTTGTTGTAAGTCCTCAACATAGTTAGACTATATGCGAATTTTACTTACAGTTAGTGAACATTTTTAAATAACTTGAAACGCTAAAACTTTCTAAATGAGTTCGCCAAGAGGAGGAAAAGCAACAGCAGGGCCGTATGCAACAAACTCCTGGCACTCTTACTGATTTTCTCTAAGTAGATTCTAAATTGGCAAAAATAAAATGAAATCAGAACAGTTATCTTACTAGGTACTGACTGTAACGGATCCATAAGTCTGGGACAAGGCAGTTCTCAACCAGGGCGCGCTCAAAGATCAACTGAATGCGAGCAGGATCACCAATTTTCATCTCAAAATCAATATACGCTTGATATTCTGCCAGCCTTGGTGCCTCTGCTTGCAACTGGAGTACAGGAAAATTGTATTAAAGTTGAATTTAGTTAGTGACAGGAACCACAACACATCTGCAAATAAAATAAATTTTGGCAAAGCTGGCCACAGTAACCAAGAATCACCAAATCCTCACTCAGAGCCAATACACTACGGGCTCTACAACTTCTCGAGCAGAACGAAAGTCTTCTCATCTGGCTCAAAGTGCCAGGTCATGGCAGTCATGACAAAGGCTCCATAAACCCTTTTCTAAATCCATTCCTTGACCACAGGAAATTTAAGTGGCCCATCAATCAGGAACTGAGTAAAAGAGGTCACCTTTGCCAGTGACCACTGTTAACCACCCTTCCAAACCAGAAGTCACGTTCTTAGGCTACTGAGTAGAGTTAATACAACCAAAGTGGAAAGATTTAGTGCCTGGTGCTATTTCAGGTTTCTTATTCCAAATACTAGTTCCTGGAAGAATGTAGGTAAATGCAGAAGATGGAGGCAGCTGTGCTGTATGTTTACTGATCCAAAGACACACAATCAATTCTTTTTCGAAAAAAATCTTCTTATTCAACATGTTTTCTCTTCAGCCACATTTTGGTGATGGCCATGACATAATTGAACGATTGAGGCTTTGTGAAACACAGGTACATGCAAGTCATCTATACATGAAAAAGAAAGGGAGAAGGCATGCAGGAGAGTAAGAGAACACACAGGCTCTGTACGTGGAAAGGGGATGTTTCAGAGCCTCCGTTTCCAGTAATGATGAACAATTAGTTACCCAGAAACACTGTGCCATTCAAAACAACTAAGGCTGCTAAATTAAATATAATGCCTTCTTAAAAGTTATCCACAAACTGGCAAAGAAACAAGGAATATTAAGGACTAAGGACAAAATCTAAGTGAAGGTGGCAAGCTAAGTAAAGGTTAAGCTTTTGCTGGCTTGACATATAATAAGAATTTGATCTTCACAATCCTATTCTTGGTCAAGAAAGAACAAATAGAGTCAAGAAGCCCAAAAAAACCTCAGGCCAGTCCACACATGGACCTACTGTATATGAAATTAGAGGATCGCAAACCACATCAAAGAGATCTTAAAAGCAGTCAGAGAAAAAACAGTGACTACCTCTGAAGAAGCAAGATTTACACAAACCACTGACTTCTCAACAGCAACAACAGATATCAGAAGACAGAAAGATACAGTCAATTGCTAAGAGAACATACTATCTGTCTAGAATTCTTTCATTGTTGCTGTTGGTCTAGAATTCTATAGCCTAAGAAAATAATTTTCAAGAAGGGAAACAAATACCTTTTCAAATAGAGAAAATCTGTTACCAGTAAATCTCCCATGCAGGGGACCTCTAAAGGTCAAGTGTTAAGTTTTTTTTTTTTTCTTTAAGACAGTTTCACTCTTGTTGTCCAGCCTGGAGTACAGTGGCGTGATCTTGGCTCACTGCAACCTCTGCCTCCTGGGTTCAATCAATTCTCCAGCCTCAGCCTCCAGAGTAGCTGGGATTACAAGCGCCTGCCACCACACCCAGCTAATTTTTTCCATTTTTAGTAGAGACGGGGTTTCACCATGTTGACCACGCTGGTCTCAAACTCCTGATCTCAGGCAATCCTCCCGCCTTGGACTCCCAAAGTGCTGGAATTATAAGCATGAGCCACCGTGCCCTACCAGAAAGACAAGATCTAAGTAGCAGAAACCTATACTAAGTTCACAGATTGGAAGACGTAAATTTTTCCCCAAACTGATCTGCAGGTTCAATGCAATTCCAAT
>NW_016107323.1:5543566-5544630 GCF_001604975.1 Cebus imitator
TAAGAATATAACTAGAAAAGCTGATTCTAAATCCAATGGAAGCATTGAAGGCCCAAAGAAAAAAAAAAAAAAAGCCAATACTCTCTGAAGAGGAACAAGGTGGATGGGGCTCACCCTTTCCAAAAGGAAAACATTGTAACTCTCATCATTACAACAGCCTAAGGTAAGCCAGTGGGACAGAACAGAAAATCCAGAAGAAAGACCCACACATAAATGGACAGCTAATCTGTGACAGATGTGGCACTGCACATCCGTGAGGGGAGGAAGGAATTATCATGCTCAGTACTAGAACAACTGGTTCTCCATATGGAAAAATGAAACCAAACACGGTCTCATACCATACACAAAAATCAATTCCAAGTGAATGCGGACCTAAATATGAAATAGAAAACTACAAAACTTTTAGAAGAAAATTGAGAAGGGGAGATTTTAAAATATACACAACCACCAGGGAAAGAATTTTAATCTAACTGGATTTATCACTAAGAACTGTTCCTCAAAAGACATTATTTAAAAAAAAAGTGAGAAGGGCCCTACACTGACTCACGCCTGTAATCCCAGCACTTTGGGAGACCAAGACAGGTAGATCACCTGAGGTCAGGACTTTGAGACCAGCCTGGCCAACGGGGTAAAACCCTGACGCTACTAAAAATACAAAAGTTAACTGGGCGTGGTGGCAGGTGCCTATAATCCCAGCTACTCAGGAGGCTGAGGCAGGAGAATCGCTTGAACCTAGGCAGTGGAGGTTGCAGTGAGCCAAGATCACACTACAGGTTATTGATCGACTTACAACCTATGCAACTTACGACCATTCGACTTTATGACCACAATCGCTAGCCATGACTGCTCCGCGTCTGGCAGTGCAAACATTGCCCAGCTGGGCATACGACAGTGCGGACCAGCTTCCAGCAGCACTACCATCTCTGCGTGCACCATTTCAACTGTACATATAGCCTATTCAACTTACGACCAAATCGTGTTACGACCGGTCTGCCGGTCCCAATCATGGTCATAAGTCGAGCACTAGCTGTACTTCACTCCAGCCTAGGTGAAAGAGTGAAACA
>NW_016107323.1:5544875-5548857 GCF_001604975.1 Cebus imitator
TTTTTTTTGTAGAGACAGGGTTGCACTACATTGCCCAAGCTGATCTCAAACTCCTGGGCTCCAGTAATCCTCCCACCTTGGCCTCCCAATGTGCCTGGATTATAGGCATAAGCCACTGTGCCCAGCCTGAAGACTTTAGCATGAACAAAAATTTGAACAGCCAATAAACATGAAAAGATGCTCAACTCCATCAGTAATTAGGGAAATGCAAATTAACACTACAATTTCACATTCATCAAATTAGGTAAAATTTAAGTATGTTTAATATCCAAGATTGGCACAAGCAATCAGAACTCTCAGATACTGCTCACAGCAGTGTAAACTTGTAACCTGGAAAACACTTTAACATCACTCTATGATCCAGCAATGTCATTCCTCAGTATGTATTCTAGAGAAACTCTTTTTCATGTGTACAAAGAGATACACACAAGAATGTTTAGAGTGGCAGCTGCTCCTCCTCCTAGCAAAAATCTGGAAATGACCCAACTATCCAGCAACATGGATAAATAAACTGCAGTACACAGGCAACTTTACAGCAGTGAAAACAAATGCACCAGAACTATACTTAGCAACATGAGTAAAACCCAAAAGCATGTTCAATGAAAAAAATATATACAGCATGATTCCATTATACAAAAGTTCAAAAGCAAGCAAAATTAAACAATATATTAATTAAGGATTCATTCATAGCTTGTAAAACTATAAAGAAAAGCAAGGGAATGATTATCACAAAAGTCAGGAAAGTGATTACCTCTCGGGAGAGGGAGGAGGAGGCAATCGGAGAGGGGCACATAGGAGACTTCTAAGGTACTGGCAATGTTCTATTTCTTAACCTGGGTGGTAGGTACATGGATGTTCACTTTATTATTAGTATGTAAACTATATGTATACATTTATACACTCTATATATTTCACAATAAAACAAATTTTAAAAGATACGGTTAACTTGCAACTATCCATCAGGGAAAGGTTTGTAGACAGACGTTTACTATAAAAGAAGCCAACACTTACCAGTGCTTCTTCATAGGGTTTATATTTCTCCAGCTGCTGTAGTGCTTTGTTATAGTTCTGAATTACCGAGTCTGGTATTGGGTCTTCTGACCATTCTTCATACTCTGCAAATGTGGCCTCCATATCTATTGAAAGACAGATTCAGCCCCGTGGGTCTTGCCATTGGGCTTTATCAACCCAAACACAAATTAAGCCATGAGACTCAGGTGCCATTAACCCCTCCCACATGTGCGGCCATGGCAGCTCTTACTGATCAAATTCTGATTTCTGCTGAGCCCAAACCTGTCTGTACAATCTGTCTCAACACAATGTCCCAGGCAGTCCTCCCAGCTAATCAGTCAATGACACTATTAGCAACAATTTAACAACACTTACCTATTGTTGCCTATGTTCTAACACTTCATATCCATTAACTCATTCAGTCATCTCCCCTCTACAAGGTAGAGTCTACAGTGATCCTCATTTTGCAGTGGAGGAAACTGAAGCAGAGGGTTCAGTTGCTTGTCTACAGTTAATGGTAGAGCAAGGCTGTAAACTCAGGCAGTCTGGCTCAAGTTCACACTCTCATCATCACTATGCTAGACTGTTTCACGCTGGTATGTGAAGTGAAATCTACAAGCCGGCTCAGCTCTAGCCTTTTCTGCATGACACCCAACCATCCGATTAGAGCTACTTTATAACTTGGTAAATCAAATCCAATAAACCATGAAGAGAAATAACACCTGGGCTCCAGTAAAGTTGCCCAGAAGTTCTGAGTACAGTATATACAATACAGGCCTGTGCCTAGGGATCAAGTAAGACAGCGGTGCCAAACTCTGCCAATACTCAGAAAGATCCTCCCAGGACGCACACACTCACAGCTCCAAAGACTCAAAGGCTTGGAGTGCCAAAATGTATTTACCAAATAAGACTCTTTACCAAACCCCAAGAAACTCACTTATGAGTACTTCCAATCAACTGTACCTCTGAACCAAATCCTTCCCATAGATGAATGATCT
The DNA here is from genome assembly GCF_001604975.1 of Cebus imitator. Taxonomy (NCBI): domain Eukaryota; kingdom Metazoa; phylum Chordata; class Mammalia; order Primates; family Cebidae; genus Cebus; species Cebus imitator. Next base: position 5,546,885 of record NW_016107323.1, read on the forward strand.
AAACTCATGTAAAATTCCTGCTGTTATGAAAGATAATGGAACTCTTGTTCAATAAAGTTTCCCCAAAAAAATACAGGTGTCACTCACTATTCCTTTCAGAGACCCTATCTCTGCCTTTTCAACCAGGTCTCAAAGGAGAAAAGAGCTCTCACCTGGGAGTCAGGGAGCCTGGCTTCCAGTCCTGCCTCTGACCCTCAGAACCCTCTGAAGCATTAACATTCAAGATGTTTTTACCAAGGACCTCATCCAGAGAGACAACGTCCAAGGAGATAAGAACACCAGCTCTACCTTTCTCACAGGATGGTGGGAAAGGTCTAATTACATGTCGTACCCCAAAGCATTTTAAAAACCACAGAGGGCTGGCTGTTGACATGTCAGTTTCTCTTACCATAGAGTGGGATCGCCAACTGTCGCCGGAAGAGACTGTGGACTTTCTCAAGCTGTGAATCAAAGGTTTGTTCCCGGTCAAAAGGGGAAAGGAAGCCAGCTACGGGCTAAAGAAGCAAATTAGTAGTAAATGACAAACTGTGGTTCTTTCTTTGTTTTTTCTTTTGAGATGGATTTTCACTATCACCCCGGCTGAAGTGTGGTGGTGTGATCACAGCTCACTAGTCTCACACTCCAGGTTCAAGCAATCCTCCCACCTCAGAGTCCTGAGTAGCTAGGACCACAGGCATACGCCATCACACCTGACTAATATTTTACTTTTTGTAGAGATGGGGTCTCACTATATTTCTCAGGCTGGTCTTGCACTCCTGAACTCAAGTGATCCTCTGGCGTCAGTCTCCCAAAGCGCTGGAATTACAATCATAAGCCACCACACATGGCCAGCTCTGGTTCTTTCAACTTCAAAAAATATCTCAACAAATTTCAGTTCAAGTTAAAAAAATTTATATGACTTCTTTCATCGGTATTACACCAAATGCCAGAAAAGGTACAAAAAAAGGTTATCTATCACCCACCCACTAAGAGATTAGCAAAGACCATTTTGTTGACTATATGTGCTGCAAGATTCATCTTGGACATGTATTTCAAAATAATCCTTCCAAGGAGACTCACAAAGACAGCCCTGGCTCATTCAGAGACAAGCACAAGTACTCACCCGAGCGGCTTCCACGATAGCACTTTCAAACTCTCGGTAAGCCTCCCAGAGGGCAAGTCCTTTAGTCATATGTAAACCGACAGACGAGAGAGCCCTTTCAAACACAGAGCGAACTTTCTCAAGGCCACCTTTCTGACCAATCCCACCGACTGAGTACTGGCCATACTCTAGCCAAATGTTAGGACCTAAAAATAAGAAGTGTTCAATTGGTTCGGGATATAAAATACCCAAATATCAAAACTGATACATAACAAAAGAAATATGCCTACAAAAAAGTCCTCATTGTGCTATCGCTTGACAGGACTAGGACAAGAAAAAAAAAAGTACTCATACAGCAGCACTAAATGACAGTGAAGGCTAACAGCAGAGATGACCATAAAGGACCAAAAAAATTACAGTCTGGAGAAGACCACAGATCCTCAGAAAAAGATAACCAGTGCTATTAACAAGGGCTATGAGAGAGCAAGAAGGGGGTAACAGGATCCTCAGAAATCATGGCAACACCAGGAGCTGCTAAAACTATCAGTGATTATAAAAGAAGACTCATGGGCCGCAGAGCAGAGGAACATGTATAGCTTTTAAAAACACATTTGGCCAGGCGCGGTGTGTCACGCCTATAATCCCAGCACTTTGGGAGGGTGAGGCGGGTAGATCATGAGGTCAGGAATTCGAGAGCAGCCTGGCCAATATGGTAAAACCTCATCTCTACTAAAAATACAAAAATTAGCCGGGCGTGGTGGCGCGCACTTGTAGTCCCAGCTACTCCGGAGGCCGAGGCAGGAGAATTGCTTGAACCCAGGAGGCAGAGGTTGCAATAAGCCGAGATCACGCCACTGCACTCCAGCCTGGGTGACAGAGCAAGACTCCATCT